>NC_079194.1:209954816-210087316 GCF_029499605.1 Hyla sarda
CACACATGTACTCCCATAACACTGTATACACACACATACACTCCCATAACACTTTATACACACACATACACTCCCATAACACTTTATACACACACACATACACTCCCATAACACTTTATACACACACATGCACTCCCATAACCCTGTATATACACACATACACTCCCATAACACTGTATACACACACATACACTCCCATAACCCTGTATACACACACATACACTCCCATAACACTGTATACACACACATGCACTCCCATAACACTGTATACACACACATACACTCCCATAACACTGTATACACACACATACACTCCCATAACCCTGTATATAGACACATACACTCCCATAACACTGTATACACACACACATACACTCCCATAACCCTGTATACACACACATACACTCCCATAACACTGTATACACACACATGCACTCCCATAACACTGTATACACACACATACACTCCCATAACACTGTATACACACACATACACTCCCATAACACTGTATACACACACATACACTCCCATAACACTGTATACACACACATACACTCCCATAACACTGTATACACACATACACTCCCATAACACTTTATACACACACATACACTCCCATAACACTGTATACACACACATACACTCCCATAACACTTTATACACACACATACACTCCCATAACCCTGTATATACACACATACACTCCCATAACACTGTATACACACACATGCACTCCCATAACACTGTATACACACGCATACACTCCCATAACACTTTATACACACACATACACTCCCATAACCCTGTATATACACACATACACTCCCATAACACTGTATACACACACATGCACTCCCATAACACTGTATATACACACATACACTCCCATAACACTGTATACACACACATACACTCCCATAACACTTTATACACACACATACACTCCCATAACCCTGTATATACACACATACACTCCCATAACACTGTATACACACACATGCACTCCCATTACACTGTATACACACACATACACTCCCATAACACTGTATACACACACATACACTCCCATAACACTTTCTACACACACATACACTCCCATAACCCTGTATATACACACATACACTCCCATAACACTGTATACACACACATACACTCCCATAACACTGTATACACACACACACTCCCATAACACTGTATACACACACATACACTCCCATAACACTGTATACACACACATACACTCCCATAACACTGTATACACACACATACACTCCCATAACACTGTATACACACACATGCCCTTTTAATAACACAACACTAACCTCATGCAGACATTCTTCTGACTTTGTCTTCATCCCTGGTCACAGAGTGGTCGATAGCAGATAACACAGCTGAGAGGAGGGGGCACAGGACTGGCACAGGCAGCATGCAGGAACATCTTCATGACCTGCTGCTTGGCCTCTTCAGGCTGCCCCTCCTCCTCCGACTCGACGACAGAAGGAACCTGAAGAGAAGAGATGTGGAGCCTGCAGTATAATGGTACATGTCCTAGGCGGCAGGGCTTTTAAATTGGGGGGCACAAGGGGGGGCACGGCCTTGATCTAGGGGGGGCATGGCCCCCTCTGCCCCCCCCAGCGACGCCACTGTGGCCAGATGATCCTGATAGATATACTTACTATTCATTCATAGAGCGGCAGCTGGATATGTATATAGAAGCGCTGTGGGGGCAGATAACGCTATATGTCTGCCCCCCCAGCACATCTATATACATATACAGCCACCGCGCTATGAATATATCTGTCAGCATTATCTGGCCGGCGGTTGCTGGATGCACTGCTGACATATATACATGTCACATATAGCGCTGCACGGGAAAATGAAGACAAATGCGCTATATATGACATGTATATCTGTCAGCAGCGCATCCAGCAACCGCTCGGCCGATGAGGAGGCATATATATATATATATATATATATATATCTAAAAGCGCCTGCAGGGGTCATTACTTTATTAATGCGCAGGGGGGGGGGGGGGTTATTTTTATAATGAGCTGGGGGGCCAGATATATAGTGCTATATATCTTGCCCCCCCCCAACACTTTCAATATACATATGTCATGTCCCCTCACATCGTTCATTTTTAAATCTCCTGCTGGGATCCATGATTGGCTCCTCAGTACCGGCCATTCAGAGATCCCCGCAGGGAATTTGAAAATTAAAGTAAAAAATGCATCGTGATCGCAGGGTTGCGGAGCATGCCGCCCGCTCCCCTGCTTAATAACTTCTGATCGGATCGGGTGTCAGAAGTGAGACCCGGTGCGATCAATCCCTCAGCCCCTGTACTACAATCCCCATCATGGAGCAGAGTCTGATCCATGATGGGGGTTGTAGTACAAACACTAATGTAACCTCCCCAGCCACCAGCAGACTCCTGCAGCCAGGGATTACTACTCCCATCATGGAAACAAGTATTTTCCATGATGGGAGTAGTAGTAGTCCCGGCTGTGGGAGTCTGTAGGCAGAGGTGTACGGCCATACAACAGGTCTTAATAGCAAGGGACTAAACTGTAGGAGGATTCTGCCGATGTTTTCAAAAGGTTGCCTCTACCCTGGTCTATATTTGCGCATTTTGCGAATGATATACGCCGGTTAATGCGCTTTATTTAAAAAGGTGCAAATAGTAAATATCTTCCACTGCTTATGTCAAAACAGAATTCTGCTTCTCACAGTCATTTTTGTTAAAATGGCATATATGAAAAAGGCGCAAAAAAATTGCACAAATAGCAAAAAATGCGCAACTATGCGCCTTTTTACAGCAAAAAAAAAGATGGGAACAGCATGATAAATCTCCCCCATATAGGTTGGCATATATCATTGTAGGTGTAAGTGAAGCATTTTTTTACACCTTTTTTTTTGTGTGCTGATAATGTGTAGGAGCACCACATTTATTAACGGTCACAGATTGTGCAGGTCACATTTTCTGAAATTTCTCTCTTCACATACACCAAAAAGTTAAGCTAAGTCTGGGCTGTTGTAATTTAGAGACTTTTCAGTGGCTTTGCGCCTTTTTTGAGCCTTTTCACAAAAAGGCGCAGTTCATAAAACCCTTCCATATCATGTGTATTGCCAAAATCAATGGATTGCAACTCAAAATCAAGAGAAATGTTGAAACCAAAAGGCACAAATAAACCCTGCTTGTGCCTTTTTTTTCACCTTTTGTAGATACAAAAAACATTCTAAAGACAATGATAAATGTCGGCCATAGAGTAAGACCTCTTTGAGTAAACCAAACAAAATTGCATTGAAAAGTGGTCTTTTGTTTGGGTGGCCACCTCAGAGAAAATGTCCAGCAACTTGTGCTTGAGCTTTTTTTTGTTCTGTTTGTTCCCAGCAAAGGTGTACTGTCCTGATTCTGATGGTTCACGTACTGAACTGAGACCGGTGAACCTGGTTTTGGCAAACTTCCAAACATTGCCAGGTTTAGCTCGCGCTCACTGCCCACACATGTGGCAGCATGAAAAGAAAAAAAATCAATACTCACCTTTCAAATTGCTCAAGCAGCTCCTCCACATCTTCTCACTGCTCTGATCCTCTAATTCTGGTGCAAGCAGGGTGGGAGAGATATGCTGCCTGCACTGGAAGTCCCAGCAGCATTCAGTGATACATAGTTTGGCTGTCTGTGTCATAGAGACACACACAAAGTTAAAGGGGTGCTCCAGTGTTCTGAACATTTTGATCAAAATGTTTGGAGCCGGAGGCCTTGATCGTGACGTCACGGCCACGCCCTGCATGATGCCAAGCCAAGCCCCATCCATTCATGTTTCTGACATGCTCCCTCCCATAGACATGAATGGAAGGGGCATGGCATGACATCACGACTACTGCTGCAGGAACCCAGCATTTGTTTAGAATGCCAGGTGCTGTGGGACCCCCGCAATCAAACATCTTATCCCGTAAGATGTCTAGCAGCGGAGTCCCCCTTTAAGAGCTGTGCTCACCTGGGGATCCAGGATGCCTGTGGCAGGCATCGGAAGGCACCCGCCCCATTCTATAAAGTCGCACTGGAGTGAGATAGCGATGATGAGTAATGTACAGTTGGATTCGTTTATTGTTAGCCGCCAGAGAGATTGTCAAATGAGAAGACAGCATCTCTGACTAATCCTCTGTGGTGAGCGAAGGGATGCATGCCTTCCAATAAGCCTCCGCCAGGTCAGTAGTGTGGGCAATTTTAGCTCTAGTGAGGTGAGTATAAAGTAAGGAGATTAAACCCCGTGGTCCCTGGGACCGGAGGACCCCTATGAGGGGATAGGTGGAGATGGGAGACCGTGGTGAGGGGAACTGGGCAGACAGGGCGTGTTGGAGCTGCAGGTAGCGGTAAAAACCCTCACGGGGGATCCCAAAGTCAGTTTGGAGTTGCACAAACGACTTCAAAATGTCCTGCTGAAACATGTCACCCATCTGAGTCACCCCGTGTGCTACCCAAAAAGGGGGCTCCAGGGAGTCCGTCAAATGGGCAAAGTGGGGATTACTCAAAAGGGGAAGGTCATCTTTGATGTCAGTAAAAGAGGCATACAATTGTGACTGACTCCATACCTGCAATGCTAGTTTGTGAAGAGGAAGGAGCTTCCTAGTGTGTGAGGGGGAGCACCTTCCAAGAAGGCACGTCGAGAGGTGAGTCCTAAAAAGGAGGCAAGGTGAATCTCCGCATGAGGTGGGTAGTCAGGGAGGACCCAGTGTCGGAGGTAACGCAACTGACTTGCCAAATAATACCCCTTAAAGTCTGGCAGAGCAGCCAACCCCCCCCAAGTCCTTAGGGCGCTGCAGAGAGGAGAGTTTCAATTTGGATCTGCCTCCACCCCAAATAAAGGTCAGGAGGAGAGATTCAAGGGATTTAAAAAAGCTCATGGGTGCTGGATTAGAGGAGTTTTCAAGCACATAAAGGAGTTTAGGAAGGACAATCATCTTCACCAGGTTAATGCTACCAGGGACTGCTAAGGGCAGAGCCCCCCAGACACGAAACTTAGCTTTAACATAGGACAAAAGGGGGAGGACATTAACCTGAAGATCTAAGAGGGGGTCCCCATTGATGACTATACCCAAAAATTTGAAGTGGGAAACAACATGTAGGCCACAGAGGGTGGAGGGGCCAGGTCGCTGCCGGAGAGGCATATAGGCCAACTTCGCCCAGTTAATGCGAAGGCCTGAGAAATCACCAAACCGGTCAATTACAGAGATAGCATGAGGAAGAGTTACATAAACAGAACCATATCATCGGCATATAGACCGAAACGATCTTCCCTCTCATTGATAGCAATGCCAGAATACAAAGGATCCTGACGGAGGAGAAGGGCCAGGGGCTCAACAGCCACCGCAAAAAGCAGCGGCGACAGCGGACATCCCTGGCGAGTCCCCCTACCCAAAAGAAAATGGTCAGAGGAGAGACCATTAACAAGCAGTCGGGCCCAGGGAGATGAATATAAGATAGAAACCCATTTAATAAATCGAGGGCCAAACCCCAAAAATGTGCCAGGACTTCCCTAAGGTAGGTCCATTCTACAGAGTCGAAGGCCTTAACCGTGTCAAGCAAGGCCAGGGCCCAATCCTCATCCAATGCCCCCCCAATTTGAACTGCGACCTGTACCCTCTGGATATTCTCTGAGGTAGACTTACCAGGCATGAAGCCAGTTTGGTCCCTGTGAATAATGGATAAAATAACCTTATTTAACCTATTAGCTAGTATTTTAGTAAGGATCTTATAGTCTACATTAACCAAAGAAATGGGCCTATAAGAGCCACATTCCAGAGGGTCCTTATCGGGCTTCAAAAGGACAACTATATTGGCGTCATAGAGAGAATCGGGGAGGCAGCCTGTCTCAAAAGCAGCATCATACATATATTTCAAAGGGGTGAGAAGCAAAGTAGCATAGCGAGAGTAAACTTTCACTGGTAGGCCATCAGGGCCAGGGGCCTTCCCACACGGCATATCTCCCAAAGCATCAGATATTTCCTCCACAGTAATAGGAGAGTCTAGCACGGAGACGGAGTCAGAGGGCAGTACCGGGAACTGAATAGTATCCAAATAGGCAGTTAACTCCTCAGGGCAGTACCGCACCTGAGAGGCATATAGTGAGGAGTAAAATTGGGCAAAACGCTGAGCAATCTGCACATTATCCACCAGCACCTGACCAGAGGCAGAAGCAATCCTAAGGATCGGAGGGGCAGCTTGGCTCTGTTTGACCAGGTGCGTCAATAATTTACTGGACTGATTGCCATGCTCAAAATAGAATTGTTTGGAAAAGAATCATTTACGGTTCATTTTTTCATTAAGATGAAGCATGTACTGGCGACCAGTGGTGAGCCAGGTATGCTTATTGGCCTCTGTGGGGTCAGCAGCATACGCAGCCTCCAGGTCAGAAAAGGTGCGGGCTAACTCCGTCTCCCTAAGTGTCGGCTCTCTTTTGATATAGGAAATGCAGGATTTCAAACAGCCCCGCAGGTAGGGCTTAAGCATCTCCCACAGCACTACTGCAGTGCCCGTGGGTTGATTAAGCTGTAGAAATGTCTGGAGCTGGTCGGGTTTCCTATCATGAGGGCCAATCAGTTGCAACCAGAAGGGATGCACCTTCCATCTCCGAACATAGGTCAGCGATATCTCCACCAACAAAGGAGAGTGATCGGAAATAGCACAAGGGAGGGGAAGGGAAGAGAGTAAGGGGAGATGGAATCATGGAGGAGGGAAAATACTCATCAGATCCAGGCGATCAGGAGTCCACTGCAGGCAGACAATGCAGGCCCAGTATAAGGCCTCAGCAGCGAGGGTAGCCACGTTGGCGATACACCCAGTCAGTCGCCTCCCCAGGGTCAGTGAAGAATAAAGCACAATCACCATCCACAATACGCAGCCTGGTAGGGTAGGCCATAGAGTAAGCAATTCAAAGGTCCCGCAGTCTTCTCTTCACTTCCACAAAAGCAGCTCGCCGTCGCCGCAGGTCAGCAGAGAAGTCGGGAAATATGAAAATCTTGGCGTTGTCATAAGCAAGGTCAGGGGTCCTCTGCGCCAGTCGCAGAACCAAATCACGACCATTACAGTTCAGGATACGAGCTAGCAGAGGCCGTGGTGGTGCCCCAGGAGGGGGCGGTTTAACAGGGACACAGTGTGCTCTCTCAACAGTAAAGGCAATAGAGAATGGCGCATCTTTGAAAGAGTCCTTCAGCCACTGCTCCACAAATGCTCCAGGGGTGGAGCCCTCAGACCTCTCAGGCATGCCAATGATATGTATATTGTTTCTGCGCAGTATATTCTCTAAATCATCCGCTTTTTGTCTGCATAGTTCCAGCTGGGATGTTAGGTCAGTCATGGAGGCAGGGATAGGTGCCAATGTATCCTCCACAGTAGATATCCGCCCCTCTGTATGTGCAACTCTCTCCCTCAGGGCCTGCATGTCCTGTCTCAGGAGCCCCACATCAATTTTCACCTCCTCCAGCTTTCCAATAAGGGAGGTCTGGCAAGAGGCTATAGCTGCCAGCAGCTGTGCCGAGACTTCCTGCAGTGTGAGCTCCGGGGCCAACTCTCCTACTTCTGTAGCTGCAGGGCTGCGAGGGGAGGACCCCGTCTGGTACCTTGACGAGGAGTGCGCGGCCCGGGCGCCATCTTGAGGCCCGTCCTGGGCAAACTCCCGGAGCTTTTCGGCAGCCGCGCTGCGGGTCCAGCTTGGCAGGCATCCCCGATGCTTGAGAGCGGGTCCGGACCGTAATTAGGGCCAGGATCAGGTCAGGATACTGAGAAGCACGGGCGCTGGAGCGGAAGCTACAGATCGGTGCGACCGCTCATGTCCAGCGCTTAGCCACGCCCCCGGGTCCCACTTCTTAGAGTAGAATAATGTTGCCTGGAGCTCCATTGGTAATCTGGTTTTGGCAGCAATGCAGAAAAAAAAAATCTCTGACAATTTATTCAGGGAAACCACATTGATCCCGCTTTCTCCCTGTTTCCTGAATTGGCTGTTATTTTTACAATCATTTTGGGAAAACAGGAGAGAGTTGGTTTACTCCCACCCCTGCATACCTTGTGGATACAGATGACCACTATGCTATGGATAATAAGGATTGTATCTTTACAGTCTCTCAAACTACTGAATTAGTTGTTGGCATTTATATTTTAAGAGCTCCACTGACCACAAAGGAGTTTTGTCATGTTTTTTCAATTCCAGCATAGATGTATTATACAGTATTTAGGATATACAACACACAGATCCCTATAGATGCATTTTGCAGTACAGAACACTAAAGAAATACAGTGCAGTTAAAGTTCTTAGTGCTTACTCTACCCAGAGCTCAGTACACCAACTAGTTCTCCTACAAGATAAAGAAAGTGATATTTTGCACAAGCCATATTTGGAGTGAAACCGAAAAAATCCAAATTGTATGCAATTCCTTACAGAAAAAAAGAGTTACAGCCGCTGGCCTTTCCCCTCCTCCGCTCCTTCCTCACACTCTGTTCCTTCTCCCTTTATCTGGCTTTCATTACAGGACCTGCGTGGACTCTTTTATAGGAAAGTCTTCAGGGAGCGAGGCACTTTCTCAGCTCCTGTGATGTTCCTGAAGATTAAAAAGCATCTTTGAAGCTTCAACATCTCAGTGTAACCCCCATTGGTAAAGGGACCTTAGAAAGAGCTGAGCCATCTGGCAAACTGACATGAAGACAAAATAAAGTGATTGAAACACTTTCTTCAAAGCTGTGATGGCTGGCTGGCAGATTTGTTGATTTGGGTTTTGTCTTTTATGTGTTTCCGTCAGAAGTTACAAGAACACCTATCCAATCGCACGGGGACTGATTGGAGTTAGAGCTTTGCAGTTCTATTAGATGTCAGAGTATGAAGTCAGAACATAATGAACACAGACTGCTATTTATTAATATGGAGGTTGCTCATTGTTCTCCTCTTTAACCCTCCCGCTGCCAAAGTCCCCAAAAATTGCCCAGGTTTTTCTATCGCAGAGTTTTGTATCTTGAGTTCTTTTGATTAGCAGCGGAAGTTTTTTTTTAAGTTTTTTTGAACTTTATAATTTTTTTTTAATCAAAAGCTTCTATAAAAGCTGCAAGGTCATTTGGCATTTAATTAAAAACTAAACCTGAACAGTTTGATGTGATATTTCTGTGATATGGTCCCCGGGGACTGTACTACACATAATCAGTCTGCTCTGGTTCTAAATATACGCAGGTTAATTCAGACCGATTATTAACCCACCTGTCTACAGTCAGTGATCAACTGAATACAACTCTGTTAATTATTCCTGTCACTCCTAATTAGAGCCAATGTCTTTACTCAAGGGCATACGGGAACATACACTACAAGTCTCGATTCTGGTCGAATCATTTTTTTTCCAGCTGTTTTTATGAGCAAGTTGCTGTTAACAGGAACAGCTAGTGTTAAAACAGAACTGCACCATATTATGCAGGTGTTCTAGCTTTTAGATGGAAATATGTATAAGCTAGGCATACAATGACTGTGGTTTAAATTGAACTTATCAGCTTGTCACAGTACTTTGGTGTCCTAAGCTAGTCTGTTGTTTGACCACCTGGATCACTTTTAGCATGGATAAAACTATTAGTTCAGAGGCACGGTTAAAGGGGTACTCCGGTGGAAAACTTTTTTTTTTTTTTAAATCAACTGGTGCCAGAAAGTTAAACAGTTTTTTAAATTAGGTAGAAGAAACAGACATGGTCGCACATCTACAATATTGTATAATGATCTAATTGCATAATATCAAAAACTAACAGGTTGTTAGTATACATTTTTGATCAAAAAGTACAAGCCCACTCGCCACATCAAGGCTACCTATTTAGAGTGGGTAACTAACGTCCCTAGCATAATATGGCATAGCACTTTGCGTGGAAACCACCACCGCCACGACACCAATGCCCACGGGGGGGAAACGACCCACCGGCAGAATGGCCCCAATGCCACTCAAACCAGTCTATGGGTCGCACCTCCCCACAGGCACGGCGCCACGACAGCAACGGACGCCGTACAGCACCACACCAGTGTGAACAAGGTGTAACAGCACACTTACCATGCTCTCCCAGTCAGACTGAGAGGCTGCTAGGAAAGAAATGGCCCTTGTGTAGCTAACTACTACTTGTATAGGGTTGGGCTGAGGGGGTGGGGAAGAGTGCAGACACATGTTCAAACAAAAAAAAGGAGCGGATAGAAAACACAATGTGAATTCAGGTAGAAGAAACAGACATGGTCGCACATTTACAATCTTGTATAATGATCTAATTGCTTCTCAGCATAATATCAAAAACTAACAGGTTGTTAGTATACATTTTTGATCAAAAAGTACAAGCCCACTCGCCACGTCAAGGCCACCTATTTAGAGTGGGTCTCTAATGTCCCTAGCATAAAATGGTGCAGCACTGGGCGGCGACCACCACCGCCACGACACCAGTGCCCACTGGGGTGAAACGACCCACCGGCAGAGCGGCCCCAATGCCACTCAAACCAGTCTATGGGTCGCACCTCCCCACAGACACGGCGCCATGCCAGCACCGGACCTGTGGGGAGGTGCGACCCTAGCAGCCTCCCAGTCTGACTGGGAGAGCATGGTAAGTGTGCTGTTACACCTTGTTCACACTGGTGTGGTGCTGTGCGGCGCCCGTTGCTGCCATGGTGCCATGTCTGTGGGGAGGTGCGACCCATAGACTGGTTTGAGTGGCATTGGGGCCACTCTGCCAGTGGATCGTTCCCCCCGTGGGCACACAGTGGATCGTTCCCCCCGTGAAATACTAGTTCACAAAAAGCTAGCTAAAATGTTATGGTAATCTCATGACATAGCCATTTAGCCCCAAGACAAGCGCAGATCCTTCCTAAGCATGTGGTGGATAACCCCTCTAAGAACTGTCCAGAGTAGGAGAAAATGCCCATAGCAAACATATGCTGCTCTGGACAGTTCCTAAAATGGACAGAGGTGTCAACAGAGAGCACTGTGCTCGTAATGGCAGTAGAGAGCACTGTGTTCCAAAAAGAAAATAATTTCCTCTGTAGTATTCAGCAGCTAATAAGTACTGGAAATATTTATATTTTTTTAATAGAAGTAATTTATAAATCTGTTTAACTTTCTGGCACCAGTTGATTTAAAGAAATCACCGGAGTACCCCTTTAATATGGGCAAAAACAACTGACAGTGTTTGCAGAGAGTAGGCTGATAAAGTGGAGTAAAATAGATGTAGTCAGACTAGCCAGACAGAGCCTGACAGTGAGGACACCCTGGGAGTTGTAGTCTTGTCTGTACATAGCGGGAATCGATGCAGAGGCAAGCGGGGCAGCAGGGCTCACAGCCGCGGTGAGTGCGGCTCTGTATGGACGGGTGGGTGGTGCGAGGTAACGGGGAGCGGGGAATGCTGTCAATAAAACTATATGCCAAGATCACTGTTCTGTTAATTAGTTAATTTTTCCTGCTGAATGCCACCATTGGTCCCCACTGATTGACCAATTAGGGCATCCAGCGGGAAATATGAATTTACAGTACTGTGAATTCATATTCCCCACCAGAAACCCTCACTAGTCAACCAGTGGCGACCAATGAGGGCTTCTGCTGGGTAATCAGAATTAACAAAGCAGGGCTTTCAGATTCTGAACATCTCTGGCCAGTGGCATGCTGTCCGCTTTTCTGGCATCTAAGTTAGGATGGCAGCGGGTATCAGGAGTGAGACCCAGTGCCATCGGTCCCTCAGCGCCTATGCTACTACTCCTATCATGGAATATTCCACGATGGGAGTAGCGCAGTGCTGTGGGAAAAATACAGTGCCTAATAAAAGAAAAGAAAAAACAGTTAGTAACATCAATATTATACATAAAACATACATTTAACATAATAAATTAATACATTACACATAAAAAATTTATAAGTTTGCAATTTTAATATTGTCCGTGGCTCTCAATTCCCTCTCCCGCTTCCAATAATTGCTCCCTGCTTTAAAAAAAAAACACCGGAAAATTCCTGAATCCCTACTGCATCATTCCTCCTTTATTTTGAGTAGTACCCAACAAAATTCCTAAAAATGCCCACAGGGAAACTGCCAAGGGGGCCAAAAATGCAATTTACACACAAAGATAAATACACATTAAAGGAGATATCCAGTGGTGAAAAACGTATCCCCTTACCTTGCTCTGTTGCGTCCGATCGGCATTTGATTGCTTCAAGCCTGAGCTACAGGCTTGAGCAATCAAGCCCCTATCTCGCTGATCCATGCAAAGCTATGGCTTTGCAGGGATCAGGGTAAGAGATCAGTGTGTGCAGTGCTATAGGTCCCTGTGGGAGCTATAACACTGCAAAAAAAAAAAAAAGTGAAAAAAAGGTTAACAATGGTAATTTCACCCCTTCCCTAATAAAAGTTTGAATCACCCCCCTTTTCCCCCAAAAAAACCCCACAAAACTGTGTAAATAAAAATAAAAATATGTGGTATTGCTGCGTATGGAAATGTCCAAACTATAAAAATATATCATTCATTAAACCACACGGTCAATGGCGTACGCGCAAAAAAAATTCCAAAGTCCAAAATAACGTATTTTTGGTCACTTTTTATATCATGAAAAAATGAATAAAAAGCGATTAAAAATTCCGATCAATACAGAAACGATACCGATAAAAACTTCAGAACACGGCGCAAAAAATGAGTCCTCATACCGGCCCGTACGCAGGAAAATAAAAAAGTTATAGAGGTTAGAAGATGAGAATTTTTAACGTATAAGTTTTCCTGCATGTAGTTATGATTTTTTCCAGAAGTCTGACAAAATCAAACCTATATAAGTAGGGTATCATTTTAACCGTATGGACCTACAGAATAAAGATAACGTGTTATTTTTACTGAAAAATGCACTGCGTAGAAACGGAAGCCCCAAAAAGTTACAAAATTTAAATATTTCACCAATTTTGTCGAACAATGAATTTTTTTTCTGTTTCGTTGTGGATTTTTTGTTAAAATGACTAATGTCACTGCAAAGTAGAATTGGTGGCGCAAAAAATAAGGGGTTAAGATAAAAATGCTAGAAAAAAATGCAAAAATGCAAGATAATTCAGTGAAGAACAAAACCTCAGTGGAGTTCTATCCTAACTAGCACAGATTATAGTAATTTGGCCATGTTTAACCCCTTTACTCCTTAGCCTGTTTTGACCTTAAAGGGGTACTCCACTGGAAAAATAATTTTATAAATCAACTGGTGCCAGAAAGTTAAACAGATTTTAAAATATTAACCCTTCCAGTACTTATCAGCTGCTGTATGTTCCAGAGGAAGTTCTTTTCTTTTTGATTTTCCTTTCTGTCTGACCACAGTGCTCTCTGCTGAAACCTCTGTCCATATCAGGAACTATCAGAGCTGGAGATGTTTGCTATGGGGATTTGCTTCTCCTCTGGACAGTTCCTGACATGGACAGAGGTGTCAGCAAAGAGCACTGTGGTCAGACAGAAAGGAAATTCAAAAACAAAAGAACTTCCTGTGGAGCATACAGCAGCTGATAAGTACATACAGCAGCTGATTAAGATTTTTAAATTAAAATAATTTACAAATCTGTTTCTGGCACCAGTTGATTTAAAGAAAAACAAATGTTTTCCAAGGCAAATTTTCAAAATCTGACATGTGTCCACTTATTTGATAACTTTGGAATACTTTTACTTTTGAAGGCAATTCTGAGATTTGTTTTTTCATGACATATTGTACTTTACACTAGTGGTAAATTTTGATTGCTATATTCCGCAGTTTTTGTAAAAACTCAAAAATGTAGCAAAAAAAATGAAAAATTTGCATTTTTCTAGATTTTACATTTACTGCTTGCACGACAAATAGTCATGCCACATCAAATTAATGATTAATTCACATCTACAATATGTTTATGTTCCCATCATGTGATAAACATTCTTTTACTTTTTTAGAATGTTAGAAGGTTTATAAGTGTAGAAGCAATTTTCCAGATTTTCAAAAAAATTTCAAAATCCGATTTTTCAGGGACCAGTTCAGTTCTGAAGTGGAGTTGAGGGGCCTGTATGTTTGATACCTCCATAAATCACCCCATTCTAAAAACTTAAAGTAGTCAGAATTACATTAGAGAAGTTTATTAACCCCTTTAGGCGTTTCAGAAATGAAAGCAAAATGGAGGCCGAATTTAAAAATTTTATTTTTTTGAATATTTTTCACTTTAATCCTGTAACACAGCAGGTGACATATTCAGAGATATCCCATATACAGCCTTTGTGTGGTATGCTGTGTGGATTTTGGGGCTTCCTTTTAGTTTAGGATGCTTTGTTGGCATCATATAAAGTTACAGAGGCCTTGGGGTGCAAAAATATTTTTGAGAGACAAGTTGATGCTTTCATTGATACCATTCTGGGGTACATTGACACTCTAATCGTTCTTTATTTAATTTTTTACGAGTTGGTATAAATGAAAAAAAATCTGTTCTGTGGTTGTTTTTTATAAAAAATTTTGAGGTCGTTCATCATGCGGTATAAATGACATGTTAACTTTACTCTGCAGGTTGATACAATTATGGCGATACCAAATTTATATACTTTTTGAAATATTTTGACATGTTGACATTCTTGGGGGGACTATTTTTTGTTTGAGTTTTGGGGTGTATTTTATATATATATATATATACCGTATTTATCGGGGTATACCACGCACCGGCCTATAACACACACCCTCATTTTACCAAGGATATTTGGGTAAAAAAAGTTTTTTACCCAAATATCCATGATAAAATGAGGGTGCGTGTGTGCGCGTGTATACCCCGATATACCCCCAGGAAAGGCAGGGAGAGAGAGGCCGTCGCTGCCCGCTTCTCTCCCCCTGCCTTTCCTGGGGTCTAGAGCGCTGCTGTCGGCCCTTTTCACCCCCTGGTAGCCAGGGGGAGAGAAGCGGCGCCGACAGCCAGGGGGAGAGAAGGGGCAGCGGCACCCATTGCCGGCGCCGCTGCCCCGTTGCCTCCCCCCATCCCCGGTGGCATAATTACCTGAGTCAGGACCGCGCTGCTCCAGGCCTCCGTCGTGCGTCCCCGGCGTCATTGCTATGCGCTGAACGGCGCGGCGCATGACGTCAGAGCGCCGCGCCGTGCATAGCAACGATGCTGAGGACGCACGACGGAGGCCCGGAGCAGCGCGGTCCCGACTCAGGTAATTATGCCACTGGGGATGGGGGGAGGCAACGGGGCAGCGGCGCCGGCAATGGGTGCCGCTGCCCCTTCTCTCCCCCTGGCTGTCGGCGCCGCTTCTCTCCCCCTGGCTATCGGCGCCGGCACCGATAGTCAGGGGGACAGAACGGGCAGCGGCGCCGATAACCAGGGGGTGAAAAGGGCCGACAGCAGCGCTCTAGACCCCAGGAAAGGCAGGGGGAGAGAAGCGGGCAGCGACGGCCTCTCTCCCCCTGCCTTTCCTAGGGGGGTATCGGCGTATAACACGCACACAGACTTTAGGCTAAAAATTTTAGCCTAAAAAGTGCGTGTTATACGCCGATAAATACGGTATATATATATATATATATATATATATATATATATATACATACATATAATTTATTTTATATATTTTTTTTATAAATGTTACATTTTTTTCCAGTTTTTAATTTTTCCATTTTTTTTTACTGTGATACACATAATTCAATGGAGTACAAATCTGTACTCCATTGAATTATGCCTATGTCTGTATGACAGTAGTTTAGTCTCTATCTTAGGTAAAGACCGATCTTCTCCTGTTGTAATGACAACGGAAGCCACTGTCAGGTCTCTGGTTGCCATGGCAACCATCTGCGCTCTGCTTTCACTTTGCTGAGTGCCGATCGGTGACAGAGGGAACTCCCTCCCTCTGTAACCCTAATAGACGCTGCAGTCACAATGACTACATAGGGTTAACTCAGTATCGGAGCACTGGTGGCCTCCTCCGACGGGGCCCCTTCACCTCTGATCACTTTATTGTCGGAAGCGACGGAGGAGAGAAGGAAGGAGGAGACCCCCGCAAGATCCGTGCTATTGGTCGGTCTGTACTGACAGACTGATAACAGCAATCGCCGGTCGGGGACCGCTGTGATTTGTCCCTGGCCGGCTTAAGGGAGACAGCACAGCCGAGCTCAATAAACTGTCACAGCGCCCAGCCAGGTACATGTACAAGGTATTTGGGAAGTCATCCCTAATTACCACGTACCTGTACCTGATTTTGCGTAAAGAAATTAAGAGGCCTAAAGTTCTAAAATCCAAAATCTAATGTGTATGTGGTTCTAGCCCTAAAAGTAAAAAAAAACAGCCATTGGGCATGTTGAAATTTGATATTTGATATGATTATTCTTTCGCTGGTATTGACTTACCGTATTTATTGGCGTATAACACGCACTTTTTAGGCTAAAATTTTTAGCCTAAAATCTATGTGCGTGTTATACGCCGATACACCCCCAGGAAAGGCAGGGGAGAGAGGCCATCGCTGCCTGCTTCTCTCCCCCTGCCTTTCCTGGGGTCTAGAGCCCTGCTGCCGGCCCTTCTCTCCCCCTGGATGATGTCAGTGCGCCGCGCCGTGCATAGCAACGACACAGGGGACGCACGCCGGAGGCTGCCCCTTCTCTCCCCCTTCTCTCCCCCTGGCTGTCGGCGCCGCTTCTCTCCCCCTGGCTATTGGCGCCGGCAATGGGTCGCCGGCACCGATAGTCAGGGGGACAGAACGGGCAGCGGCGCCGATAGCTAGGGGGAGAGAAGCGGTGGCAGCAGGGCTCTAGACCCCAGGAAAGGCAGAGGGAGAGAAGCGGGCAGCGACAGCCTCTCTCCCCCTGCCTTTCCTGGGGGTGTATCGGGGTATACACGCGCACACACGCACCCTCATTTTACCATGGATATTTGGGTAAAAAACTTTTTTTACCCAAATATCCTTGGTAAAATGAGGGTGCGTGTTATAGGCCGGTGCGTGGTATACCCCGATAAATACGGTATTTCCCTGTCCCATTGAAAAAACATTCTTGTATGGGACCTCCAATGAAGGTCCCAGTGGCAAAATATGTGTTTAAATTATGTGGCAACTCTAGAGCCAAAGATTTTACCCCACTATTGCAATTGAGAGATGTATTTGCTGGAAGTCTCATACAAGTGTATGAGATTTCCAAAAAATCCATCTCCTGATTACGATAATCTTAGGTCACATCTCACGTGTTAAGCTGGTTTCACACTTTTAGCAGAGATGTTATCATTTTTATTATTAATATTATTATTTACATTTACAGAAAATATGCACCAGGGAAATATGGTTTGGGCTCAGCAGCTTAAAATATAAATAAATATAAATTAATTAATAAAATTAAATTGGCTATGTATTGGAGATGTTTACTCTGGAAAAAGGACAACATAAAATGTTTTTTGGAAGATAAATCAAAACATTTTCAACATTAATCATTCATACAGGGGTTTATTCTGAATGCCGTATTTGAAAGAAATTTTTACTCCAAATATAAGACAATTGTCAGTTTCTTTATAAATGTTTTTACCTTCCTCTGAATCAACACTGTTTGTAAGTAAAACCTAACTGACCTGTGTCATTTACAGTAAGTCGCTATATATGTCTCTTATGGTTGGAGATAGGAGTGTAAGAAACAAAGAAAATACCAGACTGGCCTGTTTCCTGCAGGTCGTCACCCGTCGTCACCCAGGAAATGGTTCAGTATCCGGTTACTGGTACGGGTAGGAGCGCAACCTACAATGGTAGGGAGCCACGCCGCTAGCTACTGGCGCTCAAGGCTGCAGAGAGAAAAACCTAATTTATAGACCTGACGGGAATTATCTTACGGTTAACCAGGACATAAGGGTTTGAAACAAACAGACTCCCACCAGGGGGGAACATAATATTGACTTCCTTAAATAAATGCTGTAAATGACAGTGACTCGTTTAGGCCCCGTGGAGTCACCGATTGGAGGCGGTAGATACACCTTGCCTCCATTAGTAACAATAACTGATCAATGTTGCCTCCCCTGATGTTTTTCTTATATACCTCAATCACCTCAAAACTGATATTAAGTGGTGATTCAGGATGATATGTGTGTATGTGATTGGACAAGGTCTTATCCCTTTTGTTTTTTATATCGCCGACGTGTTCTAAAATACACTGACGAAGTTCCCTTTGAGTTTTACCTACATAGCCCAGAGGACAAGGGCATGTGGCCAGGTAGATTACCCCAGTTGTTTTACAATTAG
The DNA here is from genome assembly GCF_029499605.1 of Hyla sarda. NCBI lineage: Eukaryota > Metazoa > Chordata > Amphibia > Anura > Hylidae > Hyla > Hyla sarda. The sequence continues at coordinate 209,973,032 of NC_079194.1, forward strand.
CATAGTGGAATGTTTTTTATTCTTTAACATCACTATATCTTTTTAAGCCTTTCAAAACTTTTTCAAAATTACATGCTTTGCATGTTCCACATCTATATGTCCCTGTGATGTTATGGCTGAGCCAAGTTAATGGCTTGGTAGGAGGGACAAAATGGCAATGAACCAGGGTATCCCAGATTTTTTGCTCTTCTGTAGCTCTGTCCTCCACTAGTTTACCCACCGTTGGATCAGACTTAAGAATGGGACAGTATTTTATGATTTGGCATATCTCGTCAGCCGCTGCATCATAAGTCCCAATGATACGTGGCGCCATGGTTGATCCAGATAAACGCTCCCTAGGACGTAAAAGTTGTGTCCTCTAAGTACTTTTGGCATTTTGGTATGCCTCTCTTAATACCCTATCAGGATATCCTCTTTGTTTAAATCTCATTCTCAGGTCCCGGGCTTCTGTTTTAAATGTATTTTCTGAAGAACAGTTTCTCCTAACCCTGTAATATTGACCTTTGGGAATTCCATTTTCAGGGGTTTTGGTTGATGTCTATCCCATACAAGGAGGTTGTTTCCTGAGGTAGGCTTTCTATATATACTGGTATCCAAGTCTCCTGTGTGGCTGCATTTAAGTGACACATCCAAAAATGTAATACAGTTTTTGTCCAAGAGTGTCTTAGACCCAGACCAAATTCTGGCAATATCGTCTAAATATCTCCCCCAGGAAATATGTTCTTGATATTGGGGGTGGTTGTCATTTAAGACAATTGTCTCCTCCCACCAGCCCAGGAACAAGTTGGCATAAGTGGGGGCCACTGGGCTCCCCATAGCCATGCCCTTGAGCTGGTGGTACATCTTCTGGTTAACGACAAAATAATTATGTGTCAATACAAAGGAGAAGACAAATTCATTGTGTGGGATCATGTGGCACTTCTTCGTTTCAGATAGTAATCAACAGCTACTGGGTTAAACTCCCTATGCCAGAAACGATTGGCCTACATTTTATTGGAGATAATCCTTTATGGACTTTTGGTAAACCATAAAATGTAGCCAGCCAAGGATGGGGAGGAAATAAGAAGTCAAATTCATTTGAATCAATGAGATGTTTCAATTTTGCAGATGTTATATGGTTTTCAATTTATTTTGAAAGATGAAGGTAGGATCAGAGTGCAAAACTTGATACGTGGAGGAATCATTGAGTATCTGTAAACACATCCTTACATACTCATCGGGATTCAATAGGACAAAATTACCCCAAAATCAGGATAATCTGTTTGTTCTGTTCTAGAGTTTGAGAGACTTAGACTCTTGGTAAGAGAGGTTATAAGCAGAGATACGAATATCTGACAGGCACTGTTCAATCCCCAAGGTGACTACATCGATAAATGTATCAATGCAATCCTTATCACCCACCGGTGGATATCTTGTACTTTTTGGTTTGCAGGAAGAAAATGGTCCCTCACCTGGGATTCTTTAATTTTCCGACAATAGAGAGTTTAAGACTGAGATGCCCTCGAGATCATTTATATCTATTCCCAAATTTGTGCAGGTACGGAGATCCTATAATGCAAAAAACTTTTTTCACTTTAATTTACGACCAAACAAGTGGATATCTTTTATCCAGTCAAAGGTATTAGGTTTAGTGACAGGTACAAAGGAGAGTCCTTTTTTCAAAACGGAAATCTCACTTGCAGTTAGAGTATATCTAGACAGATTAGTAATCTGTTTATTTTGTGTTGTTAATTCTGCGTCCACTGTAGTTGTTCCACCGTTGTTTTGTCCAAAAAAGAAGAAGAGGAGGCTGTAGAGGAGGACCCAGTCGCAGGGCCAGTATGTGTGGCCGGGGGAGGAGGAAGCTGTGGTCCAGGTATATAATTGGGTCCAGGTTGATTTGAAAAGCCCCTTTATCTTCCAATTGCCCTTCTGCCCCTGCTGCGGGAATTGTTGTTCCATCTTGTCCCAGTCTGAGAAATCAGTTTCAGAGAATGATAAATCGGTGTCAGAAGTTTGTTTGTATCCTTGTCCAATAAAAGTGCAGGCCTTATTTTCTTTAAATTTGTTAAGACCCCTTTTAAATTGTTGATGTTTTCTTTCTTTTAGAAAGAATTTGAACTTTTCAATATTGTTTTGTAGCTCGCTCTCTTTTTTTAGTTAAATCCGGTTCCCCTCTCAGGGTATTTGCTGTTTTTATGAAATCTTGTAGTTTTTGTAGTTGTTTCCAATGTCAGTCTCTCCTCTTCCAGTAACAATTGCATAAAATGAATAGAGGAACTGGTTGCTTATTTTTCCCACTTGCTCATCAATAGGGGACTACGTGACCTAGCAGCTGGAATAATAGAAATCCTTAAGCCTTTGGGAACTATGTTGTTAGAGATATAATTTTCCAGTGATCTCACTTCCCACCAGGACTTAATTTAAAGGGGTACTCCGGTCCTGAGACATCTTATCCCCTATCCAAAGAATAGGGGATAAGATGTCTGACCGTGGGGGTCCCGCCGCTGGGCACCCAGCAATCTTGTATTCGCCACCCACCTGTTTGAGATGCACGCCGCGGTGCCAGCTCACAAATAGCCGGGTGGCGACCACGGGGCCGGAGTATCATGACATCACGACTCTGCCCCTGTGTGATGTCACCCCTCACCCCCGCTATGCAAGTCTATGGGAAAGGGCATGACAATTCCTTAAAGATGGTGTTAATGGTGGGAGCTGCTTTATTAACTTGCGTAAACTCTCTGTCAGAAAATACTTATCTCGCTTCCTCCAGCCATCCGTCAGTGTTGAGTGATTCAAAGAATTTGCTAGCCATATAAAAAAAAAAAAAAACGATAATAGATAGGGAAAGATCTGGTCTTTTACAGGACCGATGTAATTTAACACCTAGAAAACCAACATAAACAAGGTACCCTGAACCTGTAGATAACAATAACCCTTGGTGATTTAGAGTTACAGTAAATCACATAAAGAACACACCAATGAGGTATAAAAATAAAACTTAACCTTTACCTGAGTAAGTTAAAATTGACATTTACAACCTTAAAGGGATACTCTGCCCCTAGACATCTTAGTCCCTATCCAAAGGACATAGGGGATAGGGGATAAGATGTCTGATTGCAGGAGTCCCACAGCTTGGACCCTTTGTGTTCTCCATGCAGCACCTGGCATAAACATTGGCCCTCAGTTACTATTGCAAACTCGACATGCTTTGTCGGGTTGTACACCAGATTCTGTCGCATTGTGCCAGAAATTCTGTCTGCGCCAGATTTTGCGCCAGAATTTGCGCCAGAATTGAAAAAACCCTGACTAACTCTCCATTTTGCTAAGAAAACCCGAAAAAGGGGCATGGCCGCCGGAAAAAGGGGGCATGGTCACTGAAAAGGGGCATGTTCCTGAGATTTACTAAGGTTTCCATATAAAATGTGGTGGATTTGAGCTGAGGAAAACCAGACAGATCAGAGCATGTGTAAAAAAAAGCAAAGTGTAGAGAAAGTAGAAAATGTAGGGAAACCTTAAGAAATACTGTGGGAAAAAAATGTAGAGAATTAAAACCCACAAAGAAACCTACACATCACTCTTAGTAAATCAGGGCCATTATGTTTATTGCGCTTGGTTCCCATGGGAGAGGTGACGTTACGCCACAACCCCTTCATCCGTGACTAGGGGCTGAGTGCCCCTTAAACTGCTGTATAGGTGACTTTTTATTTTTTTACTCATTCTCAAATAAAATCACAAGTTGCAGTGAAGTTAAAGATTTTTAGTTTTACTAAGATGCCTCTTCTTCGGTCTATAGAAGAATGATCCCACCCTTTGCCAAAGTGCAAAATCATATTCTTCAGATTTAAAAAAAATAGAGCAGAATAAAAAAAAGTAACATTAATAAAAGAATATAAAAAAAATCACAGAACTGTTGTATGTAGCTGTGTATATTTTATGCATAATGCAATAGATCCTCCCTACTGCTAAGCCAAAACTTTCTCAGAGAATGCAATTACAGTAACAGCACGAGGCAATCAACTGGCAGCAGTCATCAGACGTGCAGGAAATCGACACGGCTCGCGGGCAGAGCAAAGGCACAGAGGACCAAAGATAGCTAAAAAAAATTGTTTAAAGTTCAGCAAACTTGATCCAGGTTCACTAGCTCAAACATGAACTTTGTTGGTTGACTTTACATAGTAAACTTTTTTTCTAAAGCTTATGCTATGTGGAGTTGGAATCCTTTCATGAAAATGCCTCATTTGTTTATATTCACCTGATACATTTTAATGGATGTCACATAAATTTTATATATATATATATATATATATATATATATGTGAACCAGTAAACTATTGTTGCTTGGATCAACACCATGGAAACCATCCACTTTGTTTTCAAATGCTTCTTAATAATTATGTGAAACACTATCTACTAGAGATGAGCGAATCGAATTGTACAAAGTCAAATCCATTCCGGATTTCCTGAAAAATTTGATTCTGACCGAATCTGGACCTCGACTCGATTCGAAATAGTGAATTTCTTCAATAGCGACACCCCTCTTTTCACACTGTTCCATAGGCTCCTTTTCCTATGTGCTTGTCTCAGTTTATGTACCTCCTCCGTTTCAGGTCTCGGTATTGGAGTTAATTACTACCAAATTATTTTCCCTCTGACCCTGTCCTCTTTGTAGGTGATTTTAATGTGGTTCCTGATCCTGGGCTCGACCTATCCACTGCTGCTGACCCTGGCTCCTCCTCCTTTAACACCTGGCGCCTGAAGTTGGGTCTGACAGACATATGGAGATGGAAATATCCGGATGCAACTTCCTTCTCCTTTTACTCCTCAGTCCATCGGTCCTTCTACCACATTGATCTGGCCCTGGCATCTGTTGATCTGCTTCAGGCGGTAAGAGAAGTTTCCTACACCACTAGGGGGATCTCAGACCACTCTGCGGTAGTAGTAGTCCTCAATTTAGGTCCTAGCCCCCCTACCCGTATTTGGCGTATGAACCCGGGTTGGGACCCCTCTTCTGATAAGGAACAGGTGTGGGCCAGGGCTCAGAGGTCCTTATTGGTGGTCCAGAAAGATAGAGTCCAGCTGCGGCTGGCGGATAGGGAAGCCGCTCTTTTTGAGTTTGGGGATAAGAATGGGAAGTTGCTGGCCTATTTAGCGAGGTCTAGCCGGCCTGGGGCTTCTATCCCTTTTATTAGAAGTGGGGATGGGTCTGTAGTGTCTGACCCCCAACTGATTAATTCGGTCCTTAGGGACTTTTACTCATCCTTGTACTCGGCCCCTCCTAAGCCATGCCAGGGGAAATTGTCTGTTTCTTACGGGATCTATCTCTCCCTCGACTTAGTTGTTCTCAAGTAGAGGCGCTGGATGCCCCCTTTAGTGCTGAGGAAGTTGGGCAGGCTATTTGTGATATTCCTCATAGGAAAACCTTGGGTCTAGACGGGATGGTTGGGGACTGGTACAGGATGAATGAGGAGTGTTTGACCCCTATATTGCTTAAATTGTTCCACTCGATTGCTGTGGAGGAGTCTCTCCCAGATTCCATGAGGGAAGCGCTGTTTGTTGTCCTTCCCAAGACAGGTAAAGACCCTCATGCAAACACAAAGTGGCTGCACCCTTAACAGACCTCCTGAAGGGATGCAAGTCTGTAATGGTACGTTGGAACGAACAGGCAGAGCAGCCGTTTTCTGCTTTGAAGTTGGCCCTATGTGGGTCTCCGGTGTTGGTGACACCCGGCTTCAAAAGGGAATTTGTAGTACAGACCAATGCCTCTGAGCTAGGTCTTGGTGCTGCACTTTCCCAGGAAGTCAACGGGGAAGAGCATCTCATTGTCTTTCTCAGTCGCAAATTGACCCCGGCCGAGACCAGGTATAGTATATACACTGTCTAAATGTAAATTCCCACACACATCTAACAGATGCACCTGCAGATGATATAATCTCCTTCATACTAACCCACCACATTCTCTACCTAAAAAAACTTTACATTCTTACATTCTTTGGCAAAGTGTTCATTTTTAAAGTCAATTACACTAAATTAGAAATTTGAAACAACTCCCTGTTCCCCAGGCACATCTTAGCATTTAGCTGCCTAAATCTTTAACTCAGTTGTATGAATAGATCGTTCTGCCATTACAAGTGATAACCACTCTCTAACAGTTCTACAATCTGCCCTTTCTTTTCTGGATGAGGTGCAAAAATCTCTTAGGCTCCCTTCACACATATTAGTTGTCCAGTTGTGTTTCCCGCTGGTGTGCACTGGAGGGAAACTGATGGTAGAACTAATGTGAACAGTTCACATTCATCTGGCATCTCAATTTGGATGTCGGATGGTTGGACCTGACAGGGGAGCGCAGCTTGCAGAAACAATGGATGCGTCAAGAGTTCATCTATGCCGGGCGCCTAGGCTGTCCCACACCCTTCTTATATAAAAGAAACAACAAGGCGGCTAAGGGTTACCGGACGTTGAACTATACTTTAAAGCTGTCCATGGTGAGAGGTGGGTAGACCTCATTATGGTAGGTGGGTTCACATCTCCAAGGTTCGGATTTAGAACTTACTCTGTTAAAGGAGAACTCCAGAAAACAAAAAGTATCCTCCATTCTGCTAGCAGTAAAAAAATTAAAAAATAGATACATTCCTTCCTTCGCTCCCCCGGTCCCTCCAATAACCCACTCTGGTCTCCACCGCGATCCTCTTCCTGGTTGCCGGTGGTTGGCGAGTCATACTGCACTCAGCCAATCACCGGCCTCAGTGAAGTCCCGACTCAGCTGGTGATAGAACACTTCAAGACACAAAATTCTTCACTACAACGGCACCTGCTGCCGGGGCCGAAAACGTCACACTGCACTCAGCCTATCGCCGGCCGACTGGGGACTTCGCTGCGGCCGGTGATTGGCTGAGAGTAGTATGACTCGTTGACCACCGGCAACCAGGAAGAGGATCGCGGCGGAGACCGGAGTGGGTTTACCTGAGGCACCGGGGGAGCGAAGGAAGGTATGTATCTATTTTTTTTTTTTACTGCCGGCAGTATGGGGGACAATTTTTGTATTCTGGAGTTCTCCTTTAAGGATCACAAATTAAGTTTCCTATGCCTGTTGTGTAAAAAGCTAAGTAACCCCTATTGAGCAGCACACCATTATTTAAACTATAAATAATGATAAAGATATTTCTGGCAAGATACTCCTTCCCTTTCCCCTATAGCCCAAGCATCCATCATACCCCAAGTCTTAGTCCCCCTACTATTTCCGTTAACTCCATTTTGTCTTCACCAGCTGCGACCACATTATCTGATTATCTGCTAGACAATTCCCCTGACCTAGAGGCACCCCAGTCTCAGGTACGATACAAGCCTTCCAGGTTCCTTCATGCATACTCTGTGTGCCTGTTGCCAAGACCCTCACATGCTAAAGAGTCTCTGTTTTGCGAAATTGCCTCTATTTTATAGACATTACTTTAAAGACATTTCTTCTTTCCTCTCTTTATTCTTGCACCCCCCCCCCCCACTACATTTTATACACTCTTGAAAGGAAGGACTTGGTATCTGTATCTCAGACGAGCACAAGCATCATGTTTTGAAATGTGCCCATGGCATCTTCTGCTGTGTTTAGTTACAGGAAATCTATTTCAAGCTACTCACCAGATGGTATAAGAGCCTCTCAAGCCCTAAACCATCAATTTCGACAGAAGCTTCGGGAATGTCATTCTTGAGATTGTGGGGGTTCCCAGAAGGTGGACCCTTCACAGTCATGTTCATCCTCCATCCTGTGGATAGGGGATAGGTGGGAATGGTAGTAAAATCTCTTTAAGGCTGCATTCACACTATGTTTGGAGTGAATGGCTGCTGGATCCGGCTGGGGAGGGGAAAACTATGTGCTCCCGTCCCTGAGCCGGACCGGCGCCGAACTCCATTTACTTTAATGAGCCGACCGGAGTCAAACAGTGATTTCTGGCAGTAAACTACGGTTTTACGTCCAGTCAGAAAACCAGATACAGGCCAGAAATGAGCCGACCAGTGTCACTATTTGACTCGGGTCAGCTCATTAAAGTAAAAGGAGTTTGGCGCTGGTCCAGCTCGGGTACAGCAGTGCACGGTTTTCTCCTCCCCCAGCCGGATCTGGCAGCCATATGCTCCGAATATAGTGTGAAAATGCAGCCTAAATGGAGTTCGGCGCCGGTCCAGCTCGGGAACGGGAGTGCACAGTTTTCCCTCCCCTAGCCATATGCTCCAAACATAGTGTGAATGCAGCCTAACTATTGAAAAAAACAATGGTCCTGATTTACTATTGTAAACCCGACATGTTTTGTTTGGTTGTGTGGCAGATTCTGGCGCATTGCACCAGAATGTCTGCCTGCACCAGAATTTGCGCAATAATATGCGCGAGAATTAATAAAAACCAGACTAGCTCTCCATTTTACAAAAAAAAATGAGAAGTGTAGGGAAACTTTAGTAAATACAGTGGGAAAAAAATTGTAGAGAATTAAAACCCACAAAGAAAAGTACACTCCACTCTTAGTAAATCAGGGCCAATGTGTTTGTGGTGAAAACAATTCTGTGGGATACGTGCAAAGGGATTTTTGACCAAAGACCTTTATGATACACATTTCTGATAAATTTCTAATAAAACTAAATTAATTTCTAATAAAACAAAAAAATTAAACAGATTTGTAAATTACTTCTATAAAAAAATCTTAATCCTTCCAGTATTTATCAGTTGTTGAAGTTGAGCTGTTCTTTTCTGTTTGGCAACAGTGCTCTCTGCTGACACCTAATTTACAAATCTGTTTAACTTTCTGAAGCCAGTTGATATGAAAAAAATAGTTTTTAACTGGAATACCCCTTTGATGTATAGACCTAAACAAAATGTATGACTACTGGCATGACAAAAGAAAAAAACAAATGATTGTAATTTTGTCCTTAAGTCTAAAAATTGTCTGGTCTTCAATGGGTTTAAATGAAACAAACAGATAAACATGATACCAAACCAGTTCTTATTTGGCTATGCTACAGGGGCTGTAAAGTTAGCGTAGTTCATAATATAGTGTCTGTACCTGTGTGTGACGGTGGTCTCGCAATTCTTCTGTGATTTTCACCCCAATATTTATTTTTAACAGAATACAAAATTACTCAGGTCTCAGGTTTTCCCAGGTTGCAGTGCGTCAAGACATGACATCACTAGTCAGGTGTGCAAAGGGAGCCTATGCTGCTTAAATGGGTGGAGCGACCGCTGGGTGGGAGAGAGATAATTTTGCAGCAGCTGTAGGCAACCTGTGTTACGCAGAGCGCTCCAAGTCCCTACTCCTCCCCGGAGCACTCGCGGCGTTCTTCTCTGTGCAGCGCCACGGTCAGACCCGCTGACCGGGAGCGCTGCACTGGTATCACCGGCGGGGATGCGATCCGCGTAGCAGGTATCGCCCGCGGTATCACCCGCGGGTCGCATCCCAATCTCCTCACCTGCCCCGTCCTCTTGCTGTTCTGTCCCGGCGCGCGCGGCCCCGCTCTTTAGGGCGCGCGCACGCCGGCTCTCTGAAATTTAAAGGGCCAGTGCACCATTAATTGGTGCCTGGCCCAATCAGTACCTACACCTGCTCTATGTGTATAAAAACCCACTTCCCCTTCCTGTCCTTGCCGGATCTTGTTGCCTTTGTGCCCTGTGAAAGCGTTTAGTGTGTTCCCAAGCCTGTGTACCCAGACCTTCTGCTGTTGCCCCTGACTACAACTCTTGCTGCCTGCCCTGACTTTCTGCTACGTCCGACCTTGCTCTTGCCTTGTCCCTGTGTACCGCGCCTGTCTCAGCTGTCAGTTGAGTTGCTATCAGGTGGAACGACCTGGGTGTTACCTGCCGCTGCAAGTCCATCCCGCTTTGTGGCGGGCTCTGGTGAAAACCAGTAACCCCTTAGACTCCGTTCCCCTGATACGGCTCACGCCATCACTCCACTGACACAGAGGATCCACCACCAGTGTCCTTGCTGCATACCAGTCCGGATCCTGACACCCTGGTTAGAAAACACTGGTCTTTTGAATGGAATGCAGCTCATTTGTATTTCAGTGGGTAGGTGGCTGATGTGTGGGAGGGAGGAAGGTGTCCTCACACTTGCCAACTAGGAAACTATGTGATGTGTAGTTTAAGAAAACAAACTTCAACAGGAAATACCCAGTTCACAAAAAAAATAGCTACAACGTTATGGTATCCTTTCTAAGCATGGCTATTACTGTCTGACAGGTATGTACTAAAAACACTTTATGGTGGATAACCCCTTAAGTAGAGATTATAATTACTTATTTAGGTTTTATGTATTTAGTTATTTAATTATTTGCTTTGTAACTCTAAATTTACCTCAATTTTCAAACAAAAATGGGAAGTGTATATATTCTCTCGGTCATATTTGTAGCTGGATACCACATTTGTTATAATCTGTTTATTTCTGCTTGCTATTTTCTACTTAGTTTAATTCATAGTGCCAAAAATAATGTTCATAAAAAGTGCCCATCTGGCAACATCAAAAAGATTAAAAATATGTATACAGTTTTTTTTCATACACATGAAAGGTACAAATATGAAAAAGATTGTCTTACTGGAATCCTTTGCCTTTTATGAAAATAGTTAGCATGTGAGCATCCTTATTGTTTATAGTGTACAATGTGAAAAAATAGACTGATTCATGTTTGATTCTGCTTGGGTTGGCATCTAGTGTGTAACAACATGATCTGCACATCCTCTTTGAGACATTACAGAATACATTTTAAAGGGAATCCCATGTATAGCTTTTTTTTATATAGCTGAGGAGATGGAAGGTGTGGATTGTAGATGTGACAGAAGATGGAAAATCGGCTGGAGCATGTGCAAGCACTGCTGGAGGAGGATATGGTGTTCATAGAGGAAATTCTCTGAAAGAAATACATAATCTCTTGACATTTCCCTTGTTGCTCCTGACATTTCCCTTGTTGCTTCTACTCATTCTTCATCATGGACCAGTGGATGGAAGTTTGGACATATTCAAACTCCGGATTTCAGTCCACAGAATAGTCACCAATTTGCAACATGATGCCTTATTGATGAAAGCATAGGATAGTTAGGTTGCAGCATGACTGAGAACCAGTTGGTCAGCACAGGATGGAGAAATGAAGGAAAAGTTAGAGGTTCCATCTATAGATCAAATTGAAGAGGCAAAGAGAAGGTGACAAATTCAAGGGGTTGAATAAGAGGTAGTCCAAACAAAAAAGAAGGTCTAGCTCCTCAAGCGTTTAGTCCAAAATTTCAAAAATATTTCTTACAGCATCAGGATACAGAAAAGTGAGACAATCGTAAAAGCGACTGATACGTTTTGGACTGCAAGTCCCTAGTCATAGTCATACAAATAACTGAAACATAAAGCCTTATATAACAGTTCAAACCACAAAGGACCTCCTTTTCCCATGTGATGTCACTTCTACTAATGATTCAGAACAGTTTTGAAAAGGAAATGAAGTGGTTAAAGTCTGTTTCTTTGGTGCTCTAGGGCACAGAAGGAGTTAAAGGACAACTGCAGTGGAAAACACTTATCCCCTATCCACAGCATAGGGGTTAAGTGTTTGGTTGCCAGGTGTCCGACTGCTGGGACCCAGCACAATCTCATAAACGGGGCCCCTCAGTGTAAGCGCTAATGCGCGTAGCGTCGACCTGAGAGGTCGACGGTCACACCACCTCCCGCCACATCCCCATACAGTTCTATGGGAGAGGCGGGGAGGCACGAACACTGCCTCCCCACCTCTCCTATAGAGTTACATGAAGGAGGCGTGTCGGCCACCTCCTCATGCTGCAGCTGGCACGCCTCCTGCACGGGAGAACCGCGGCAGAGCCATGGCCCCATGCAGGAGATCACATGGGGTCCCAATGTTCGGACCCCCCCCCACAATCAAACACTTATCCCCCTGTGGATGTCCTTTAATATCTGAAGTCTTGGACGTCTATGGCAGCGAAAGCTAAGAGCATGGCTCCCATTCCCACTAAGAACACATGTGTCCGGACTCACCAGTAGCATTCTCTCGCAGGAGAAAGGCAATGTGCTTTATTAAATCCAGTGATACAAGAATAAAAGTACAGAGCAGTCAGTGCAACTGACGTGTTTTGGGTTATTCACCCTTAGTCATAGTGCATCAGGGAAAGGGTTAATGAAAGGATACCTGCTGGTCTAGGGCACTGTAAGGATTACTGATGCAGACATGGGGTCAAGTGGGTTACTTACTTTGTCCTGACTGTTACACAGATCATTTAATTTCCTGTTTCCTCCCTGTTTCCTCCCTGCTCTGATAAATATGGGTGCGGGAGAGTATAGAGAAGACAACCACTGTAACTTTAGTCAAACAGTTCTCTCTGGGATCAGGAATACTTATTCATGAACATCATACACAGGAAGAGATGTCTCCTTTTTTTAAACTGCATGGCCCCAATGTCGTACCACTTTAAAGGGAATAATGGAAAGTATAGAAATTGCAACTTGTTCTGCAGATTCACTAAGAGGAATAATATCAAATGTAAAATGATAAATATTATTGTGAATATTTAAACCTGATCCTCTGGGAAAATGCTGGAATTGCAGATTTTTTTCTGGAGTTGAGGCATCTTCCACTCCTACTACCTAAGGTTGACCTTCATGTAGGCATCTATTCCACTCCACCACCTGTGCACCTGTGTAGTTGTAATGGGACCTGTTCAAAAAATAACTTTGTGTTCGTGTGAAGACCCCATAGATCTCTAGGACACCTGTGACTAGGTAAAACACCTAACAATGCATTTTTTCCCCTGGGGTAACTTTAATTAAACTGTATTTTCTTCTCACAGTAAAGCAGTGTGAAATACGTGAGGAATAATCTGCCAGATTGAATCACATGAAAGTGACTCTGGCACATTGTACTAAATGTCAGCTTATTCAGCTTGGCCTTTCAGAGGATTGCTGTCTTATTCTCTCCGACATTCATGCAGAAACACTTTAGCCCAACAGAATTAAGCAGCGGTGACACCAGGAATTTACTCTAACTAAACATCACTTTTACAGGTCATGGAGACAAATCATATGTGGACAGTAAAAGGATCTGTTGTCCTCCCAGAAACTTCATGGGGAAGATAATCTGTTTGTTATCTAGTACCCATGTAAAGGACCAAATAATAGGGGCTGTGTTACCTCTTCTAGTCTTAGACCCCCAAAGTATAGCTATGAAATTTCTCTCTTATAAAGTTCCAGTGAAATATATACAGTTCTAACTATTCCAGGTTTGTTTGCACACATTCGTCATTCAGAATCTCTGGAGCAGTGTTCACAAAACAGCATTATCAAGTTTGTTGGTGTTGTATAATAAAATTAGTTTCCCGAGGGTAAAAAAGCCCTTATATTTTGGGGCCAAATATTGCATTTGTTGTGTGTCTACCACCAATATAGCTTGAAGACACAGCTTTCACGGGGCTGAAAGGAAATCTGTCATCAGTGTCGCCTGCACTAATCTGTTGATACAGACAGGTAGTGCAGGTGACACTGATGACAACCATACTTATCTGGTCCCGTTCCGTGCTCCGTTTCTCCCGCTTTCTTTCTTCGATGTTTACATTCCATGGCCGACTTGGGGCATGGACTTCTGACTTCACAGCTGCTGCTTCTCTGCTGGGTCCCGCTGCTAGTAAACAGCAACAGTGATGTCAGGATTCTCCGCCCATGCTCCAAGTCGGCCCCAGAATGAAAACAATGGAAAAAGATAGCGGGAGAACCAGAGCACGGAACTGGACCAGATAAGTATGGTTGTCATCAGTGTCACCTGCACTACCGGTTTGTATGGACAGATGGCAGATTTGTACAGACTGATGGCAGATTTCCTTTAAGAACACAGCAATTTGTTTCACTTTAATACCACTGTATTTACACAACTTTTTTTTTTGTTATATCCATATGTGGGCATTTATTTTTAGATAACTCACATTGAAGTACAAATAATTAAAAAAAATTGAGGAGGAGAAGGGAAAAGGAAGTTAAATGCAGCATTGGGTTAACATATAATAGTAATACAATAGTTACCACAGTTCTGGATGTGACTGTAGCAGAAGACATGATATAATAATAGAATAGTGGATTTAGCTCTGAAGACGTATGGTGTATATGTGGGTGTGGTTACCGAGTGTGTTCATGTTTGCTCATTAGACAAACAGACTACCAGGAGAAGAGTGGCTGAAGGTTCCTGGAGGCACCTCCAGCACAGATCCCCAGGCTTTCACCTCCTAGTCAAGATCAGCAGGGGGTGAGGAGAGAAAGCTACTGGACCACGCTCCAGTTGGAGGGGTTAGAAGATCTGGTAGGGTCTACAACAATGGGGTTTCCCCCTGGAGATGGCTTAAAAAAAGGGTGCTGAGAGGGCCCAGAGAATCAGCAACTACCTTTGGCTCCAAATAGTGGAGAAGTTTGCAGAATTTGAACAGTTAGGGAACAGCTAGCAGTTCAAGGAGCTGAGAAAGGAGTTGAAATTCGCTCAGTATCAAGTCAACATGGTTTCCAAGAGAAGGAAGCCTAAGTTCTTAAATGTCTAGCCTCTGAAAATAGAGGTGCAGGAAGTGGAAGCAAAAGAATGGCAGTCCTAGGTGGTGGTAATCTTTTGTTTGTCCAAAATCAAAAGTCCTGGAGGCAGTGTGGTAGATGAGGGCAATTGTCCTCAGCAGCCCGGAGCTAAGTTTTCTTTGAGGTTGAAGACAGGCGGTGCAGGGGACGGGGCATCATGAGGGTCCGTCCTCCTCAATGCAAGTCTATGAAAGTGGTGTCACGCCCCTATCCATAGACTTGTATTGGGGGGGCGGGGCATGACATCACGAGGGGGCAGGCTGTGACAACACGATGCCCCATCCCCTGCACTGCCTGTCATCAGCCTGGGAGAAAACTTAGCTCTAGGCTGCTGAGGTACCGGGCTGCTGCAGGGGGGAACGCGGGGGTCCCCAGCGGTGGGCCCCCCGTTATCAGATATCTTATCCCCTATCCTTTGGATAGGGGATAAGATGTCTAACAGCTGAGTACCCCTTTAATCCCTCAAATGCTGCTGTAAAAGAAGAAGCTGTTGAGAGGGTAGGAAGGTTGACCTCTGGATAGAAAGATTGGCTTAGGGCCATATGAAAGAACAATGGTAAAGATATGGTTACTTCAAACACCTGGGTAGGAGACTGGCCATAAGAATGTGGCCTGACTGGTTTTGAGGGGCAGTGAGGCCTGCCCCCAAAGGGTGGAAAGTGGTGGAGCCTATCTTTGAGTTGAGTTTCAAAGTGATTCAAGTAATTATGAGCTAGAAAAGGACCAGGTGAGATTTTTCCATGAAGGCAATACCTTGTCAAAGGTAAGAAAGTGACTGTGCTAACATGTAACACGTCACTTTCTTGCTATGATATTATGACCTGGCTAGGCAGATAGGGGAAATTGACAGACATACCCACCAAAAAAACTTTGATTAGCACTGTATTTGGCCCAGAGCCGGAATATTTCCATCCATCTTCTATCAAGGGACAGCTGTGCCACAAGTTTAGTGATCCTACCAACTTTGCCGATAAAAGCACCAAGCATATGTGTGTTCTGTGGTGCGGAGGGTCATCTGGCCTCTGTCTGTGACCAGATTAGGTGTTACCTGTTTGGTGATGGTCAGTGTCCCCACTATTTTTCTAATGCTGTGTCTGCCAAGGCTGGGCAGAGCTGTGAGGTTTCCTTAGCTGAGGAGGGGACCAGCAGATAAAAAGGGCATCAGGGAAGTGAAGGACAAACATAAGAGTACCTTTCATCTGAGGAAACAAGGGTGGTGTAGAAGGAGCAGTGATGCTGGGAGTTCCCAGGTGGTACGGGTAGTCCTGTGGCCTGGTCCTGGTGCTGGCTCAGAAAGACAAGCTAAGACCCTGGGGAAGGTTAAGCTAGATGAAAAGACGTGAAGAATGCACAAAGAGGAGGTAAAAACAGTCATTAAGTTCCTTCTATTATGAAAGATAAAGAATTAAAAAGGAAAAGGGACTGAAGGCAGCCTCATCCTTTTCTTGTGTTAGGGGTCAAGTGATGAAGAATGTCTTAACTTGGCTTCCCCTCTGATCAGACAGGTATCAACCCCTCAGTGAAGGCTCCACTCTTTCTTCTTGGGAAGATGACAATGACTTGTATCAGTGGCGAAGAAGCCTGGGTGCCAGCATTAAGTCTGATATGGCTACATTATCCAACTGGATCACCCAGGATGGTTGCTGGGTGCCAGCATTACGTCTGATATGGCTAGATTTGCAGCCTTTGATTTTCTCAGTCCCATTGAAGCCAACATTTTCTTTATACAAGAAACCAGGTTTTCATATATAGCCTCTGTGTTAATACCAGGAGAGAGTGGAGGCATGAGCCCTTACACTAACTAGTCTCTTGTCACTGAGCTGTAATAAGGGCTGGCAGTCCTCAGTTAAAGGGGTATTCCTGTGGAAAACTTTTTTTTTTTTTTTTTTTAAATCAACTGGTGCCAGAAAATTAAACAGATTGGTAAATTACTTATATTAAAAAATCTTAATCCTTCCAGTACTTATTAGCTGCTGAATACTACAGAGGAAATTATTTTCTTTTTGGAACACAGAGCTCTCTGCTGACATCATGAACACAGTGCGCTCTGCTGACACATCCTGTCCATTTTAAGAACTGTCCAGAGTAGGAGAAAATCCCCATAACAAACATGCTGCTCTGGACAGTTCCTAAAATGGACAGAGATGTCAGCAGAGAGCACTGTGCTCATGATGTCCGCAGAGAGCACTGTGTTCCAAAAAGAAAAGTATTTCCCTAGTAATATTCAGCAACTAATAAGTACTGGAAGGATAAGGATTTTTTAATAGAAGTAATTTACAAATCTGTTTAACCTTCTGACACCAGTTGATTTAAAAAAAAAAAAGGTTGAGGTTGTAATGCCGCCGTTATGTCTTTGCTATTGACCCCTTCCTCAGGAGGATTGATAATGAACCATTTTTTGGAATCAAATTAAGCCTGGTGCAGACAGAGGCCACGCTGAGAGTATGCTGATGACATACCTCCCAACCGTCCCGGATCCGGCAGGACATTCCCGCTTTTGGGGTGATGTCCCTCCATCCCAAAACGGACGCTACATGTCCCACATTTAATTGTAAATTTCTCCTAATGAGGCGTCTACAGTTAAATGTGCCACTAGGTGGGAAGTTTGACAGGGGGCGAAGAGCCATTGGCTCCTCACCGTGTCAATCGCGCTCGTGTCGGTGGCAACAGCAAGCCAAGAAAACCAACAAACCCCAGGGCTGAAGCCCGGAGTCACAAACACCCATATTATATTCCCACCCCTAAAATAAAGTAAATCACTGTCTATGTAGAGGACAGGAGCTTCTTCTGTGTCCTGTACAGTACACGCAATGTCCTAAAAAGTAAAATGGAGCACTTAGTGTCCAAAGGAGCAGCTAACTGTGGCACAGGTAGTTGAGAACATGTAGTACCACCCTGTACTGTAGGGGGCGCTACCAGACAGCCAGTCAGTGCATGCACTTCGGTAATACAGGTGTTTTACCAGTAAAATGCCCATTCTAATTGGTCAGTTCTTCCAGCCATTGACACCTTTCACAGATCTGGACTGTCTGTTGTATTGTATGTTGAGTCTGATTTCAAGTTACAATGGCCCTACTGATTTTTCCCCATAAAGGGGGGCATTATTGGTGCTGGAAAAGTATTGAATCTAAAATGTTTGTCTGGCAGGTTCTGCAGTTGTGGCTGGAAGAAATCATCATGACGGTCTGGGCCAGAGGGAGAAAAAAAAAAGTAAGTGAATGACATCACCTAATATAACTGTATGTAATCACTTAAAGGGGTACTCCGGTGGTAATTTTTTTTTGACTATATGGCATCTTCTTTGTAAGTTTTGTTTTTTTGCAATATACATGTGTTATATGTTTTGGCAGAGTGTGTGTTTTGCTTACCTGTTTGTTGGGCAGGAAGTTCTGTAGTTCAGAGTGTTTTCTTTTACTGTTGTCAACAGCGGCCATGTTCTGAGTTCTGTTTTGTGTGTGTATGCCAGTGTATCCCAACCAGGGCTGATTTATATTAGTGTGCTGTGTATAAGGGGGCCGACCTGGGAAAATAGTAGGATGGGTAAAGGGCAGAACAAAAAAAAAAGGAGCCGCCCCAAATCAGCAAGGCATGTGGCATGCTGGGATTTGTAGTTTTCAGCACAGCAAGAAACAGGAAATAGAAGCAAATATAGGAAAACAAAGTGGGGGATAAAAAGACAACAAAGAATGAAAATAGAGTCGCCTAAACAACAAGAATAGAAATGAAACAAAACAAATAGGGTAAGTCAAAAGCGGAAAAACATGTTGACCACCAGAGTACCCCTTTAAATGGTCTGTAGCGGTAGTTGTTGTCAGTCTGTCACCTGTGTATCGAAGGTCCTCCTAAACTTAGGTGACAGCTGTTAAAGAGGAATTCCCATTCTACATGTGAGGGCATGGTTAGGGGTGTGGCTGATGTTGTGATTAGGGGTGTGGCTGGAGGCATTGTAATGGTTTGTAGCTTGTCCCTCTTTGGTCTCTGCAAAAGTTGGGAGGTATGTGTTAATGTCATCATCTTTTTGTCCTCGAGAGGAGGCAGGTATGGTGATGTTGGAGATGGACTGCTACTCAGAAGTTTCTGGGTCTGAGATTATCTGGGACAAGTGTGAGACTCTCTGGCTGGGAGGAAACCATTTCAGGGCACCAAGAGTCAGCTAAAGTATTGGGCATCACTTTTGGCCAGGGTGATTACAATGCTAAAAGCTGGGATAATGTACTCCAAGATGACGCTCAGAAGATAGAGGAGTGAAAGGGATGGTCTTTGACCCTCAGGGAAAGGGTACACTTGACAATATAGTACCTGCTCCATTAATGTACCTGGGCAGTGTGCATGTGTATTGCCAGAGTGTTACTGGACTAGGTCTATAGTATGTTCTTCCAACTGTTATGGGAGAATAGATGTTATGTAACGCACAAGGATATTAGGGGAGTTGTCTATAGTAAACCCTGTTCTTAGGAAATTAGGAATTTCCAAAAGCCCCGACACTCAGGGTCTTTCTATGTCAGGATCTGAAGACAGGGTTGAGTGTTTTAAATTCAAAGTGGATTACCAAGAAGTTTTGGGACAATAGCTGCTTTCAGGGAGAATATATGTAAGGGACAACTAAACTGATGTTTAACATATGGGGTTGTCACTTGAAATGTGGATTGGGTTGGCTTGTTTTAAATTAAGGTTTTAAATGTGCTGAAGTTTGAGAATGAGGGGTTTGAATATTTAAAAAAAAATAGACATAGTAAGGCCTTAAAGGGGTTGTCCTGCAAAAAATGTTTTTTTTCTAAAAAACTGCACAGATTGCCTCCTCAGACAAACAGTAAAAAACATATACTTACCTCTCCCTTGGGCTCCATAGCCTCCAGTATCTCTGCTACAGTTCTCTGCCATGCTCCAATTCCTGGTGCTTGGCCCCATTTAGTCAAAGTGCCTCTCAGCCTATCACTGGACACAGTGAGGAATGCTATGGGGGTATTCAAAGGTAGGGCACCTTGAAAAATGTCCTAGACTAATATAAAGCAATGCTCCAGGATAGAGTAGCACTTTCTGATATAATCATTTTTGGACAGTGGCAAAATCATACCCAGACATATACTGTACTTTAAAGTTGTGTCATATCCCAATGTCAACTATTTAACTTCTACTTATGGCCCCTTTAAATTAGTAGTTCCTGATTTTTGTACACAGATCAAAAATTGATCCAAAAGTATTTTCCCACTTTACTATCCCTAGAATATCTATAACTTACTGAACCATGGTGCTTTGGGATCCCCTTACGACCACAATCACTAGATTCTTTCCTGCACTACTCTTGACTAGATGTTAAACATGTATAAAAACATGTCCCCTTCAAATGGAGGCTATGTCCATCTTTGTTACCAATATCTTTAATGTTCCGATGCAGAGACTGTCTTCATCAGCCCCATAGACCTAGAATAGAGCAGCAGCATGCATGGTCGATCACTGCTCTGTTCAGATTCCTCCTCACTGTGGTTGTGAGAAGTAGCAGCATATTTAAATTAGGGCGAGTTAAATATATAGTCATGGACTTGTTTTATAGCATTATTTGCCATCATGTTCACAAAATCTTTAAAAGAAGCGGCAGTTGCACATAAGCAAACCAAAAAATTAAATTAAATTAAAAGTTTTTGCAAAAAAAAAAAATACTATAAAATCATTATGTTAATGTACCTCTAGGGTGTTTCGCACGAATGAACTATGACCTAAAATCACAATTGCTAAATAGATTTCATATGTCTTATAGAAAGGATAAACTTATCTTTTTGTTCTGTATGTTTCAAATTTTCCAAAGACACAAGTACCTCATTTTGTGTAACATAGTAACATAGTTCATAAGGTCGAAAAAAGACCAGAGTCCATCAACTTCAACCTATAACCCTAATGAGTCCCTACTGAGTTGATCCAGAGGAATGCAAAAAAAAACCAAAAAACTCATACTCGAGGTAAAAATTCATTCCCGACTCCAAATATGGCATCAACCTTCTGTCCATATAGATCTAGAATCCATAGATGCAGATTAGAGATGAGCAAAGTTACAGAGATTCGATTCGTCACGAACTTCTTGGCCCGGCAGTTGCTGACTTTAGCCTGCATAAATTAGTTCAGCTTTCAGGTGCTCCGTTGGTCTGGAAAACGTGTATACAGTCCTAGGAGAGAGTCTCCAGCCCACAGGAGCACCTGAAAGCTGAATTAATTTATGCAGGCTAAAGTCAGCAACCGCTGAGCCGAGAAGTTCGTGACGAATCGAATCACAGTAACTTTGCTCATCTCTAATGCAGATGTAATAATGAACTGCTTAAATCTGACCAAGACATTGCAGACAACACAACTATTTAATAGGAAATATCGCCACCATGTGGTCAAAAGGTTATTGCAGCCACAACCAACCAGTATTTATAAATGACTGGAAACAACCGTATTGTTTAGGTTTTTTTTTTATCTCCCTCATGGATAATAATTCTTTAGACTTAATTCTTTAGATTTAAAATGCACCATATTTAAATTATTTTCCTGCTACCTCTTCATTTTATTGCTGTGTTAGGCTATATATATATATATCTATATATATATATATATATATATATATATATATATATTCACTGCTCAAAAAAAATAAAGGGAACCCTAAGATCTGAATGAATGAACTAATCGTATGAAATACTTTCGTCTTTACATAGTTGAAGGTGCTGACAACAAAATCACACAAAAATTATCAATGGAAATCAAATGTATCAACCCATGGAGGTCTGGATATGTAGTCACACTCAAAATCAAAGTGGAAAACCACACTACAGGCTGATCCAACTTTGATGTAATGTCCTTAAAACAAGTCAAAATGAGGCTCAGTAGTGTGTAGGGCCTCCACGTGCTCGTATGACCTCCCTACAACACCTGGGCATGTTCCTGATTAGGTGGTCTCCTGAGGAATGTCCTCCCAGACCTGAACTTAAGCATCCGCCTGTGGTGCAATGTGGCGTTGGTGGATGGAGCGACACATGATGTCCCAGAGGTGCTCAATCAGATTCAGGTCTGGGGAACTGGGGGGCCAGTCCATAGCATCAATGCCTTCTTCTTGCAGGAACTGCTGACACACTCCAGCCACATAACGTCTAGCATTGTCTTGCATTAGGAGGAACCCAGGGCCAACTGGACCAGCAAATGGTCTCACAAGAGATCTGAGGATCTCATCTCGGTACCTAATAGCAGTCAGGCTACCTGGCAAGCACATGGAGGGCTGTGCGGCCCCCCGAAGAAATGCCACCCCACACCATTACTGACCCACCGCCAAATCGGTCATGCTGGAGGATATTGCAGGCAGCTGAACATTCTCCACGGCGTCTCCAGACTCTGTCATGTCTGTCATATGTGCTCAGTGTGAACCTGCTTTCATTTGTGAAGAGCAAAGAGCGCCAGTGGCAAATTTGCCAATCTTGGTGTTCTCTGGCACATGCCAAATGTCCTGCACGGTCTTGAGCTGTAAGCACAACCCCCACCTGTGGATGTCGGGCCCTCATACCACCCTCATGGAGTCTGTTTCTGACCGTTTGAGTGGACACATGCACATTTGTGGCCTGCTGGAGGTCATTTTGCAGGGCTCTGGCAGTGCTCCTCCTGCTCCTCCTTGCACAAAGGTGGAGGTAGCAGTCCTGCTACATTGTTGTTGCCCTCCTACAGCCTCCTCCATGCCTCCTGATGTACTGGCATGTCTCCTGGTAGTGCCTCTATGCTCTGGACACTACGCTGACAGACACATCAAACCTTCTTGCCACAGCTTGCATTGATGTGCCATCCTGGATGAACTGCACTACCTGAGCCACTTGTGTGGGCTGTAGACTCCGTCTCATGCTATCACTAGAGTGAAAGCACCGCCAGCATTCAAAAGTGACCAAAACATCAGCCAGGAAGCATAGGAACTGAGAAGTGGTCTTTGGTCACCACCTGCCGAAGCATTCCTTTATTGGGGGTGTCTTGCTAATTGCCTATAATTTCCACCTGTTTTCTGTTCCATTTGCACAACAGCATGTGAAATTGATTGTCAATCAGTTTTTCTTCCTGAGTGGACAGTGTGATTTCACAGAAATGTGACTGAGGCCAACAGTCCTTGGTCAGAGGTTCAGATCCAGAAAAAGCAAAAAATTGCTGCAGCACTCAAAATGCTATGAAAAACAGGTGGTAGCTTTATTCCATAGTGAAATACAGCATGCTTGAAAAAGGCTGCACAGGCAGCCAAAACATTGCATCTGTCTTTCCCTATGGAATAAAGCTACCACCTGTTTTTTCCAGCCATTTTTTGCTTTATATATTTATATATATATTTTTTTATAGATCTATATAACTCAATGGGGGACATTCATCAATTTTGGTGTAGGTAGAAGTTTTTTGTATTTTGTAGATCGTTTTGGTTGGTCTAAATTTGCTGCAATTGCACCAAATTTACCGTGCTTGTGCAAGGCTCATGATAAATGTTGTGTAAAGTTCTGAATCTCCACACAGTTCTGTCTGTACACCTGAGCTGCACCTCACAGGAAAAGTGGACCCAGGGCTTTTGTTCTATTGTTTTGAGGCTCGGATTCCATTCAGGTTTTTTGTTTACCAGTAAAAACATGCCTGAAAAACTGTCACAGCTTATTCCTGCATTTTTTTTTTTTTTTTTGCTGATGTGGTGGAAACAGTCATTTTTGTACGCTGTGGCAATTTTTTCACTGCCTTCAGGTACTACTCCATGGGTCGGATGCAGAGCAACCGGGCCACAGAGTGTAAAGAGGATAGGAGTGATGTGTAGCAGATACATATACAGGTGCAGAGCATCACTACTCACCTTCACCAGCTGTGTAGTATACAGGGGTGCATAGTGTACCCATGTATACTACACAGGAGCCCAGCAAGGAAAGAGTTAACTCATGCTGCTGAGCAGTTCTGGGTTAAGTCTTTGTGTGCTATCCTGTATATACAGCTGTCTATTGATGACTGTATATACAGGATACAGTAGGCACACGTCAACAATTGGAGGCTCCCTGTTTAGGAACACACTGCAGTATGGGCGCACTCCCGAGGGGAGAGCACCAAAAATGTACTTTTTTTTTTTCTCATTTCAGATACATGAATGCGGAGAACTACGTCAGATTCGTTGGATTGCGAGGATGACCAGCGTTTTTTTTATGTCAATAAAAGGGTTAAAGGACATCTGCAGCATTACAAACACTTATCCCCTATCCTCAAGATTGGGGATAAGTGTTTGATTGCGGGGGGTCCGAACGCTCGGGCCCCCGGTGAGCTCCTGTACGGGGCTGCGGCTCTCCCGTGCAGGGGGCGTGCCAGCCGCAGCATGACGTTGTGGCCGGCACGCGTCCTCCATACATCTCTATGGGAGAGGCGGGAAATCAGCATTCGTGCCTCCCCGCATCCCCCATAGAACTGTATGGGAACGTGGAGGAGACGGGGCGTCACAGTCGACCTCTAGGTCGATGCTCCGCGCCTTAGCGTTCACCATGAGCGCTTATGGCGGTGCCCCGTTAGGGAGATGGGGGGGGGGGTCCCAGTGGTCGGACCCCCCGCGATCAAACACTTATCCCCTATCCTGTGGATAGGGGATAAGTGTAATGCCGCTGCAGTTGTACTTTAACAAGGGCTGTCGGGGAGTGTTTTTTATTTATACAAATATTTTTTTCAATGTGTCGTGTTTTTTATAATTTAATTTTTTAGGCTTAGTAGTGGAAATCGTCTTGTAGACAGAATCAATTACTAACCCGGGGCTTAGCGTTAGCCCCAAAAACATCTAGCACTAACCCCCAATTATTACCCCGGTACCCACTGCCCCAGGGCTGCCGGGGAGAGCCGGTACCAACAGACACAGAGCATCAAATATGGCCTAGGCGGTAACAGGCTGACATTATTTAGGCTGGAGAGGGCCAGTAACAATGGTCCTAGCCCACCCTGGTAACGTCAGGCTGTTGCTGCTTGGTTGGTATCTGGCTGAGAATGAAAATATGAAAATATTTATTAAAGAAAACAAAAACGCATAGGGTTCCCCCTATTTTCAGTATCAGCCAGATATCAACCAAGCAGCAACAGCCTGACCTTACCAGGGTGGGCTAGGACCATTGTTACATTGTAACTGGCCCTCCCCAGCCTAAATAATGCAAGCCTGTTACCGCCTAGGCACAGGAGCACCATTTTTGATGCTCCAGACCTGTTGGTACCGGCTCTTCCCGGAAAACGTGCCCCCCCCCCCCCCCGCCACCCCTTTTTGCATACAGATGCAAGGGGAAGGGAGATGGGGGGTAACCAGTAGGCAGGGGGGGAAGGGGAAATTTGCAGAAGCGGAGATATAGGTTGCCTGTGTGGCGACCCAGGCCATAGGGTATGCTGGGACTTGTGGTACTACAGGTGGAATTTAGGTAACTTGTGTTGTGAGTGGGTAAACAGTCCCTTGTACACTGCTCTAAAAAAATAAAGGGAACACTTAAACAACACACTGTAACTCCAAGTCTATCACACTTCTGTGAAATCACACTGTCCACTCAGGAAGCAACACTGATTGACAATCAATTGCACATGCTGTTGTGCAAATGGAACAGACAACAGGTGGAAATTATAGGCAATTAGCAAGACACCCCCAATAAAGGAGTGGTTCTGCAGGTGGTGACCACCGACCACTTCTCAGTTCCTATGCTTCCTGATTGATGTTTTGGTCACTTTTGAATGCTGGCGGTGCTTTCACTCTAGTGATAGCATGCGACGGAGTCTACAACCCACAAAAGTGGCTCAGGTAGTGCAGCTCATCCAGGATGGCACATCAGTGTGAGCTCAGGCAAGAAGGTTTGCTGTGTCTGTCATCGTAGTGTCCAGAGCATGGAGGCGCTACCTGGAGACAGGCCAGTACATGAGGAGACGTTGAGGAGACCATAGGAGGGCAACAACCCAGCAACAGGACCGTTACCTCCACCTTTGTGCAAGGTGAAGCACTGCCAGAGCCCCGCAACATGACCTCCAGCAGGCCACAAATGTGCATGTTTCCACTCAAACAGTCAAAAACAGACTCCATGAGGGTGGTGTGAGGGCCCAAAGTCCACAGGTGGGGGTTGTGCTTACAGCCCAACAACGTGCAGAACGTTTGGCATTTGCCAGAGAACACCAAGATTGGCAAATTCGCCACTGGAGCCCTGTGCTCGTCATAGATGAAAGCAGGTTCACACTGAGCACATATGACAGATGTGACAGAGTCTGGAGATGCCGTGGAGAACGTTCTGCTGCCTGCAACATCCTCCAGCATGACCGATTTGGCGGTGGGTCAGTAATAGTGTGGGGTGGCATTTCTTTGGGGGCCGCACAGCCCTCCATGTGCTTGCCAGAGGTAGCCTGACTGCCATTAGGTACCGAGATGAGATCCTCAGACCCTTTGTGAGACCATATGCTGGTGCCCTGGGTTCCTCCTAATGCAAGACAATGCTAGACATTATGTGGCTGGAGTGTGTCAGCAGTTCTTGCAAGAGGAAGGCACTGATGCTATGGACTGGCCGCCTGTTCCCCAGACCTGAATCTGATTGAGCACATCTGGGACATCATGTCTCGCTCCATCCACCAACGCCACATTGCACCACAGACTGTCCCGGAGTTGGTGGATGATTTAGTCCAGGTCTGAGAGGACATCCCTCAGGAGGCAATCTGCCACCTCATCAGAAGCATGCCCAGTGTTGCGCCGAGCGCTCCGGGTCCCTGCTCCTCCCCGGAGCGCTCGCGGCGTCTCTATCTCTGCAGCGCCCCGGTCAGACCCGGGAGCGCTGCACTGACACTGCCGGCGGGGTTGCGATTCGCATAGCGGGACGCGCCCGCTCGCGAATCACATCCCAAGTCACTCAACTGTCCCGGCCCCCGGCTGTCATGTCCTGGCGCGCGCGGCTCCGCTCCTTAGGGCGCGCGCGCGCCAGCTCTCTAAGATTTAAAGGGCCAGTGCACCAATGATTGGTGCCTGGCCCAATCAGCCTAATTAGCCTCCACCTGCTCCCTGTCCATATTACCTCATTTCCCCTGCACTTCCTTGCCGGATCTTGTTGCCTTGTGCCAGTGAAAGCATTTAGTGTTGTCCAAAGCCTGTGTTCCAGATCTCCTGCTATCCTCTTTGACTACGAACCTTGCCGCCTGCCCCGACCGTCTGCTACGTCTGACCTTGCCTCTGCCTAGTCCTTCTGTCCCACGCCTTCTCAGCAGTCAGCGAGGTTGAGCCGTTGCCGGTGGATACGACCTGGTTGCTACCGCCGCAGCAAGACCATCCTGCTTTGCGGCGGGCTCTGGTGAAAACCAGTAGCAACTTAGAACCGGTCCACCGACACGGTCCACGCCAATCCCTCGCTGACACAGAGGATCCACATCCAGCTAGCCGAATCCTAACAGTAGATCCGGCCATGGATCCCGCTGAGGTGCCGCTGCCAAGTCTCGCTGACCTATCCACGGTGGTCGCCCAGCAATCGCAGCAAATTGCCCAACAAGGACAGCAGCTGTCGCAGTTGACCGCCACGTTACAGCAACTTCTGCCACTGCTACAGCAGCAACCATCTCCTCCGCCAGCTCCTGCACCTCCTCCGCAGCGAGTGGCCGCTCCTAGCCTCCGTTTGTCCCTGCCGGACAAATTTGATGGGGACTCTAGACTCTGCCGTGGATTTTTATCTCAATGTTCCCTACATATGGAGATGTTGTCGGACCAATTTCCTACAGAACGGTCTAAGGTGGCGTTCGTAGTGAGTCTTCTATCTGGAAAGGCTTTGTCTTGGGCCACACCGCTCTGGGACCGCAATGATCCTGCCACAGCCACTGTCCAGTCCTTCTTCGCTGAAGTCCGTAGTGTCTTCGAGGAACCAGCCCGAGCTTCTTCTGCCGAGACTGCCCTGCTGAACCTGGTCCAGGGTAATTCTTCAGTAGGCGAGTACGCCATCCAATTTCGTACTCTCGCTTCCGAATTATCTTGGAATAACGAGGCTCTCTGCGCGACCTTTAAAAAAGGCCTATCCAGTAACATCAAGGATGTGCTGGCCGCATGAGAGATTCCTGCCAACTTGCAAGAACTTATCCATTTGGCCACCCGCATTGACATATGTTTTTCTGAGAGACACCAGGAGCTCCGCGAGGAAAAAGACCTTGATCTCTGGGCACCTCTCTCACAGTATCCTTTGCAATCTACCCCTGTGCCTCCCGCCGAGGAGGCTATGCAAGTGGATCGGTCTCGCCTGACCCATGAAGAGAGGACTCGCCGTAGGGATAACAATTTATGTCTGTAATGCACCAGTACCGAACATTTCTTGATGGATTGCCCTATTCGTCCTCCACGTCTGGGAAACGCACGCACCCAGCTCACGTGGGTGTGGCGTCTCTTGGTACAAAGTCTGCTTCTCCACGTCTCACTGTGCCCGTGCGGATTTCTCCTTCTGCCAACTCCTCCTTCTCAGCCGTGGCCTGCTTGGACTCTGGTGCTTCTGGAAATTTTATTCTGGACTCTTTGGTGAACAAGTTCTCCATCCCGGTGACCCGTCTCGTCAAGCTGCTCTACATTTCTTTGGTCAACGGAGTGAAGTTGGACTGTACTGTGCGTTACCGCACAGAACCCCTCTTAATGTGCATAGGACCCCATCACGAAAAGATTGAATTGTTCGTCCTTCCCAACTGCACCTCTGAAGTCCTTCTCGGTCTGCCATGGCTCCAGCATCATTCTCCCACCCTTGACTGGACCACCGGGGAGATCAAGAATTGGGGCCCTGCTTGCCGCAAGAAATGCCTCACGTCTGCTCCCAGTCCCGTCATGCAAGCCTCAGTGCCTCCTCCTACACCTGGTCTCCCCAAGGCCTATCAGGACTATGCTTTGCCTCCTCATAGCCCCCGTCCTGGTAACACTCTGCCCCGTGCCAAGCTTCATCCTCTGCCCTCCCTCCCCATTCCCACTCCTTCTGAACTGCCTGCCTTTGATGAGGAAAACCTACAATCGCTCCCAGTGTCCTCGTCCCACGTGAAGCAATTACCGGACAAAAAAAGGGGGAGACCTAAGGGGGGGGTACTGTTACGCCGAGCGCTCCGGGTCCCTGCTCCTCCCCGGAGCGCTCGCGGCGTCTCTCTCTCTCTGCAGCGCCCCGGTCAGACCCGCTGACCGGGAGCGCTGCACTGACACTGCCGGCGGGGATGCGATTCGCATAGCGGGAATCGCATCATAAGTAACTCACCTGTCCCGGCCCCCGGCTGTCATGTCCTGGCGTGCGCGGCTCCGCTCCTTAGGGCGCGGGCGCGCCAGCTCTCTAAGATTTAAAGGGCCAGTGCACCAATGATTGGTGCCTGGCCCAATCAGCCTAATTAGCTTCCACCTGCTCCCTGTCCATATTACCTCACTTCCCCTGCACTTCCTTGCCGGATCTTGTTGCCTTGTGCCAGTGAAAGCGTTTAGTGTTGTCCAAAGCCTGTGTTCCAGATCTCCTGCTATCCTCTTTGACTACGAACCTTGCCGCCTGCCCCGACCTTCTGCTACGTCTGACCTTGCCTCTGCCTAGTCCTTCTGTCCCACGCCTTCTCAGCAGTCAGCGAGGTTGAGCCGTTGCCAGTGAATATGACCTGGTTGCTACCGCCGCAGCAAGACCATCCCGCTTTGCGGCGGGCTCTGGTGAAAACCAGTAGCAACTTAGAACTGGTCCACCGACACAGTCCACGCCAATCCCTCGCTGACACAGAGGATCCACATCCAGCTAGCCGAATCCTAACACCCAGGCATTGTAGAGAGGTCATACGGGCACATGGAGGCCACATGCACTACTGAGCCCCTTTTTGACTTGTTTTAAGGACATTACATTTAAGGTGGATCAGCCTGTAATGTGGTTTTCAACTTTGATTTTGAGTGTGACTCCATATCCAGACCTCCATGGGTTGATAAATTTGATTTCCATTGATAATTTTTGTGTTATTTTGTTGTCAGCACATTCAACTTTGTAAAGACGAAAGTATTTCATACGATTCGTTCATTCATTCAGATCTAGGATGTGTTATCTTACTGTTCCCTTTATTTTTTTGAGCAGTGTACTTCTCCCTTAGACTACACAAAATCCTTTGCAATGGAGGGTCTGCATACTCACCTAAGAGGCACTGACTCAATGTTTTTATAATCTCTGGAGCACATAGCCTGACATGTGCCTGGAATGTTTTAGAAGACTAGGGCTTGTCCTTCCATTGCTTTCTATTAACCCCTTAATGACCAAGCCCATTTTCACCTCAAGGACCAGGCCAATTTTATTTTAGCGTTTTCGTTTTTTCCTCCTCGCCTTCTAAAATCCATAACTCCTTTATATTTCCATGTACAGACCCATATAAGGGCTTTTTTTTTTGCGTGACCAATTGTACTTTGTAATGAAACCTCTCATTTTACCATAAAATGTACGTTTAGGTAATGTTAATTTTAGGGAGGAAATGTAAATGAAAACCCAAATTTTGCACATTTTGGAGGGTTTTGTTTTCACACTGTACACTTTACGGTAAAAATGACATGTGTTATTTATTCTGTGGGTCAATACGAATAAAATGGTACCCATGGCTAGATACTTTTATATTTTTGTACCACTTAAAAAAAATCTAAAACTCTTTGTACAAAATCAGTAATCTAAAGTCGCCCTATTTTGACCACCTATAACATTTTTATTTTTCCGTATATAGGGCGGTATGAGTGCTCATTTTTGCGCCATCATATGTACTTTCTTTAGATACCACATTTGCATATATAAAACTTTTAGATCATTTTTTATAAATGTTTTTAAATAAAATGTGACAAAAAAGCAGCATTTGTGGAATTTTTAAATTTTTTACGTTTACGCCATTCACCGTACGGGATCATTAACATTATATTTTGATAGTTCGGACATTTATGCACGCGGCGATACCAAACATGTTTATTAAAAAAAAAATTTACGCTTTTTGGGGGTAAAATGGGAAAAACTGACAATTTTCATTTTTATTGGGGGAGGGGATTTTTCACCTTTTTTTTTTTTTTTACATTTTTCAACTTTTTTTTTACACTTTTTATGTCCCCATAGGGGACTGTCTATAGCAATCGTTTGATTGCTAATACTGTGCAGTTCTATGTATAGGACATAGCACTGCTCAGTATTATCGGTAATCTTCTGCTCTGGTCTGCTCGATCACAGACCAGAGCAGAAGACCCCGGGAGACGGCCGGAGCTAGGTAAGGAGACCTCCGGCTGTCATGCTGGATGATCGGATCCCGCGGCAGCGCTGCGGGCGATCCGATCATCCAATCAAAGTGCCGCAATACCGCAGATGCCGTGATCCGTATTGATCACGGCATCGGAGGGGTTAATGGCGGACATCTGCGCGAACGATCCGTGGTCGTTAAGGGGTTAAAGCACTACTCTCAACTTTGGAAGCTAGATGGCACTGTGTACTATGTTGTGTAAGACTTGGCAGCACGCTTTGTTACATGTATGTGTGGTGGCCCAGTATAGAAGGTGCCCTTCTGTACCCCTACCCGTCCTATCGGGCAGATTCAGTCAATGTCGCCTGGCCCCACACTCCTCAGAACTCTCTTCACCATGTCAAGTTATGTATGGGTTAATGCAATGTGGTATAATGTATTAATATGTTATTGTGCCTTTAAATCTCTGTTACTAAGGACTTTTGTTGTCAAAGGGAGGAATGCAAGGTGAACAGGTGACTTATCTCTGTCCATTGGGGTCTCTAAATAGCTACCAGACCTAGCTGGTAGAAGTAAGCCTAGTTAGTTCTAGCTGAGGTACAGCTCGAATGAGGACCTGAGGAGTCTGTGTGATCTAGAAGGAGGCTTGAGACCTAATCCAGCCAGAATGCTTCTACCAGTTGAAATTCTAGTCCAGTCCAGTCCAAGCAAAGTCAGTCCAAGTCAAGTCTCTTAGAAAGTGTGGCTGCATCAGTCAAGTCAATAGTAACCATAAGTCTTCAGCTTCCTGAAGTTCACCCAGCACTTCCCCAGAACTGAACTGAGCTATAAAGACTGCAACACCTTGTCTGCCTCAGTAAAAAGCCATTGTTCCAAAACCTTGCATCAAAATGATTATTTGCCCTGCGCCTGGCCCAGGAATCTTTGGCTATACCTCGGGTAGGGAATTAGGTAAACTACGCCCTGGCATCACAAACACAAAAAGTTAATGCCATTTGCTCTAAGGGTTAATAACATCTGCCCTTCCTACACCCTCACCACAACTTTTGACGTACTATGAACAGGATACAGGTGTGTGCCTTATGTTGAAATACCCCCCCTCCCCCAGTCTAAACTGTGTCCAGTATTGCAATAAAAAACGCACATCCATGCAACAGAAATTGCGCCAAAGTCTGTACGGGACTGTCTCTGTCTGGAAGTTATATGCTAGAGGGTGCTTGTGAAATAGAGAGGGAGGTGAAGAAAAGTTTATCTGCCGCTGTAAAAATGCCAAGTCTGTGGTTTTCATCCTCCGTTATTTGTGTAAGCAGTGTGTGGGACTTTTGCTGCGCAACCAGTATAGTGCTGACTTACCTGGAAGGGGTTAATAGGGTCCAGCGATTCCCACGCACAAGAGCGGTCGCAGCTCCATCCCCTCCAGTCTCCGGCGGCAACGCCTTCCCAGCCCAGCGAGGAAGAACCAAAAGGATTACCCTGTGTTGCACAGGGGAAGATTTTCCTGACCACACCCAAACAGGAAGTGCCCTGGGTGCCTCGGCTCTGAAAGTTCCGGTTGGTGAAATTGTAGTCCGCACTGCAACTCCTGCAAGTCTTACCGATCATTCAGTGCAGTGTTACACAGAGTCTCCGGTACCTTGTACTGCCACTATCATTCCGGTGTTGTCCGCTGTCACGATGCCGGCTGGCAGGTAGTGGATCCTCTGTGCCAGAGAGGGATTGGCGTGGACCGTGCTAGTGGACCGGTTCTAAGCCACTACTGGTTTTCACCAGAGCCCGCCGCAAAGCGGGATGGTCTTGCTGCGGCGGTAGTGACCAGGTCGTATCCACTAGCAACGGCTCACCTCTCTGGCTGCTGAAGATAGGCGCGGTACAAGGGAGTAGGCAAAAGCAAGGTCGGACGTAGCAGAAGGTCGGGGCAGGCAGCAAGGATCGTAGTCAAGGGCAACGGCAGAAGGTCTGGAAACACAGGCAAGGAACACACAAGGAACGCTTTCACTGGCACTAAGGCAACAAGATCCGGCGAGGGAGTGAAGGGGAAGTGAGGTGATATAGGGAAGTGCACAGGTGTAAACACTAATTGGAACCACTGCGCCAATCAGCGGCGCAGTGGCCCTTTAAATCGCAGAGACCCGGCGCGCGCGCGCCCTAGGGAGCGGGGCCGCGCGCGCCGGGACAGAACAGACGGAGAGCGAGTCAGGTAGGGGAGCCGGGGTGCGCATCGCGAGCGGGCGCTACCCGCATCGCGAATCGCATCCCGGCTGGCAGCGGAATCGCAGCGCCCCGGGTCAGAGGACGTGACCGGGGCGCTGCCGCGGGGAGAGTGAAGCGAGCGCTCCGGGGAGGAGCGGGGACCCGGAGCGCTCGGCGTAACAGTACCCCCCCCCTTGGGTCTCCCCCTCTTCTTAGAGCCTGAGAACCTGAGGAGCAGACTTTTGTCTAGGATGTTGTCCTCAGGTTCCCAGGATCTCTCTTCAGGACCACAACCCTCCCAGTCCACTAAAAAAAAATTTCTCCCTCTGACCTTTTTGGCAGCTAAAATTTCTTTGACCGAGAAGATGTCCGAGGAGCCGGAAACAGGAGTGGGAGGAACAGATTTGGGAGAAAAACGGTTGAGGATGAGTGGTTTGAGAAGAGAGACGTGAAAGGCATTAGGGATACGGAGAGAGGGAGGAAGAAGAAGTTTATAAGAGACAGGATTAATTTGACACAAAATTTTGAAAGGACCAAGATAGCGTGGTCCCAACTTGTAGCTAGGGACACGGAAGCGGACATATTTAGCGGAGAGCCATACCTTGTCTCCAGGGGAAAAAACGGGGGGAGCTCTTCTTTTTTTATCCGCGAACTTCTTCATGCGTGATGAAGCCTGTAAGAGAGAATTTTGGGTCTCTCTCCATATGATGGAAAGGTCACGAGAAATTTCATCCACAGCGGGCAGACCAGAGGGCAAGGGAGTAGGGAGGGGGGGAAGAGGGTGACGGCCGTACACCACGAAAAATGGGGATTTGGAGGAAGACTCAGAGACCCTGAAGTTATACGAGAATTCGGCCCATGGGAGGAGATCTGCCCAGTCATCCTGGCGGGAGGAAACAAAATGTCGCAAATAATCACCCAAGATCTGGTTAATCCTTTCTACTTGTCCATTGGACTGGGGATGATATGCAGAAGAAAAATTTAATTTAATCTTGAGTTGTTTACAGAGAGCCCTCCAGAATTTAGACACGAATTGGACGCCTCTATCCGAGACAATCTGCGTAGGCAACCCGTGAAGACGAAAAATGTGTACAAAAAATTGTTTAGCCAACTGAGGCGCAGAAGGAAGACCAGGAAGAGGGATGAAATGTGCCATTTTGGAAAATCGATCAACGACCACCCAAATAACAGTGTTGCCACGGGAAGGGGGTAAATCAGTAATAAAATCCATACCAATCAGAGACCAAGGCTGTTCGGGGACAGGCAGAGGATGAAGAAAACCAGCGGGCTTCTGGCGAGGAGTCTTATCCCGGGCACAGATAGTGCAGGCTCGCACAAAGTCCACAACATCCGTCTCCAGAGTCGGCCACCAATAGAAGCGGGAGATGAGTTGCACAGATTTCTTGATACCCGCATGACCTGCGAGATGGGAGGAGTGACCCCATTTGAGGATTCCGAGGCGTTGGCGAGGAGAAACAAAGGTCTTTCCTGGAGGAGTCTGCCTGATGGAGGCAGGAGAAGTGGAGATCAGGCAGTCAGGTGGAATGATGTGTTGCGGAGAGAGTTCAACTTCTGAGGCATCCGAGGAACGAGAGAGAGCATCGGCCCTAATGTTCTTATCGGCAGGACGAAAGTGAATCTCAAAATTAAATCGGGCAAAGAACAGAGACCACCGGGCCTGGCGAGGATTCAGCCGTTGGGCAGACTGGAGGTAGGAGAGGTTCTTGTGGTCGGTGTAGATAATAACAGGAGAACTTGATCCCTCCAGCAGATGCCTCCATTCCTCAAGTGCTAATTTAATGGCTAGAAGCTCTCGATCCCCGATGGAGTAGTTCCTCTCCGCTGGAGAGAAGGTCCTAGAGAAAAAACCACAAGTGACAGCATGCCCGGAAGAATTTTTTTGTAGAAGAACAGCTCCAGCTCCCACTGAGGAGGCATCAACCTCCAATAGGAAGGGTTTGGAAGGGTCAGGTCTGGAGAGGACGGGAGCCGAAGAAAAGGCAGACTTGAGTCGTTTAAAGGCGTCTTCTGCTTGAGGAGGCCAGGACTTGGGATCAGCATTTTTTTTGGTTAAAGCCACGATAGGAGCCACAATGGTAGAAAAATGTGGAATAAATTGCCTGTAATAATTGGCGAACCCCAAAAAGCGTTGGATAGCACGGAGTCCGGAGGGGCGTGGCCAATCTAAGACGGCAGAGAGTTTGTCTGGATCCATCTGTAGTCCCTGGCCAGAGACCAAATATCCTAGAAAAGGAAGAGATTGGCATTCAAACAGACATTTCTCAATTTTGGCATAGAGTTGGTTGTCACGAAGTCTCTGAAGAACCATACGGACATGCTGGCGGTGTTCTTCTAGATTGGCAGAAAAAATTAGGATATCGTCCAGATATACAACAACACAGGAGTATAACAGATCACGAAAAATTTCATTGACAAAGTCTTGGAAGACGGCAGGGGCGTTGCACAGTCCAAAGGGCATGACCAGATACTCAAAGTGTCCATCTCTGGTGTTAAATGCCGTTTTCCACTCGTCCCCCTCTCTGATGCGAATGAGGTTATAGGCGCCTCTTAAGTCCAATTTAGTGAAGATGTGGGCACCTTGGAGGCGATCAAAGAGTTCAGAGATGAGGGGTAAGGGGTAGCGGTTCTTAACCGTGATTTTATTAAGACCGCGGTAGTCAATGCAAGGACGTAAGGAGCCATCTTTTTTGGACACAAAGAAAAATCCGGCTCCGGCAGGAGAGGAGGATTTACGGATAAAGCCCTTTTTTAGATTCTCCTGGACGTATTCGGACATGGCAAGAGTCTCTGGGGCAGAGAGAGGATAAATTCTGCCCCGGGGTGGAGTAGTGCCCGGGAGGAGGTCGATAGGGCAATCATAAGGCCTGTGAGGAGGTAGAGTCTCAGCTTGTTTTTTGCAGAAAACATCCGCGAAGTCCATATAGGCCTTAGGGAGACCGGTTACTGGAGGAACCACAGAGTTACGGCAAGGGTTACTGAGGACCGGTTTTAGACAGTTCTTGGAACAAGAGGACCCCCAACTCTTGATCTCCCCAGTGGACCAATCCAGGGTAGGGGAATGAAGTTGAAGCCAGGGAAGTCCAAGGAGAATTTCCGAGGTGCAATTGGGGAGGACCAAAAGTTCAATCCTCTCATGATGAGATCCGATGCTCATAAGAAGGGGCTCCGTGCGGAAACGTATGGTACAGTCCAATCTTTCATTATTTACACAATTGATGTAGAGGGGTCTGGCGAGACTGGTCACCGGAATGTTGAACCTGTTGACGAGAGAGGCCAAAATAAAATTTCCTGCAGATCCAGAGTCCAAGAAGGCCACTGTAGAGAAGGAGAAGGCAGAGGCAGACATCCGCACAGGCACAGTAAGACGTGGAGAAGCAGAGTAGACATCAAGGACTGTCTCACTTTTGTGCGGAGTCAGCGTACGTCTTTCCAGGCGGGGAGGACGGATAGGACAATCTCTCAGGAAGTGTTCGGTACTAGCACAGTACAGGCAGAGGTTCTCCATACGGCGTCGTGTCCTCTCTTGAGGTGTCAGGCGAGACCGGTCGACCTGCATAGCCTCCACGGCGGGAGGCACAGGAACAGATTGCAGGGGACCAGAGGAGAGAGGAGCCGAGGAGGAGAAACGCCTCGTGCGAACAGAGTCCATATCTTGGCGGAGTTCCTGACGCCTTTCGGAAAAACGCATGTCAATGCGAGTGGCTAGGTGAATAAGTTCATGTAGATTAGCAGGAATTTCTCGTGCGGCCAGAACATCTTTAATGTTGCTGGATAGGCCTTTTTTGAAGGTCGCGCAGAGGGCCTCATTATTCAGGGACAATTCTGAAGCAAGAGTACGGAATTGTACGGCATACTCGCCAACGGAAGAATTACCCTGGACCAGGTTCAACAGGGCAGTCTCAGCAGAAGAGGCTCGGGCAGGTTCCTCAAAGACACTTCGGACTTCCGAGAAGAAGGAGTGTACAGAGGCAGTGACGGGGTCATTGCGGTCCCAGAGCGGTGTGGCCCATGACAGGGCTTTTCCGGACAGAAGGCTGACTACGAAAGCCACCTTAGACCTTTCAGTGGGAAACAGGTCCGACATCATCTCCAGATGCAGGGAACATTGGGAAAGAAAGCCACGGCAAAACTTAGAGTCCCCATCAAATTTATCCGGCAAGGATAAGCGTATCCCAGGAGCGGCCACTCGCTGCGGAGGAGGTGCAGGAGCTGGCGGAGGAGATGACTGCTGAAGCTGTGGTAGTAACTGTTGTAGCATAACGGTCAGTTGAGACAGCTGTTGGCCTTGTTGCGCTATCTGTTGTGACTGCTGGGCGACCACCGTGGTGAGGTCAGCGACAACTGGCAGAGGAACTTCAGCGGGATCCATGGCCGGATCTACTGTCACGATGCCGGCTGGCAGGTAGTGGATCCTCTGTGCCAGAGAGGGATTGGCGTGGACCGTGCTAGTGGACCGGTTCTAAGCCACTACTGGTTTTCACCAGAGCCCGCCGCAAAGCGGGATGGTCTTGCTGCGGCGGTAGTGACCAGGTCGTATCCACTAGCAACGGCTCACCTCTCTGGCTGCTGAAGATAGGCGCGGTACAAGGGAGTAGGCAAAAGCAAGGTCGGACGTAGCAGAAGGTCGGGGCAGGCAGCAAGGATCGTAGTCAAGGGCAACGGCAGAAGGTCTGGAAACACAGGCAAGGAACACACAAGGAACGCTTTCACTGGCACTAAGGCAACAAGATCCGGCGAGGGAGTGAAGGGGAAGTGAGGTGATATAGGGAAGTGCACAGGTGTAAACACTAATTGGAACCACTGCGCCAATCAGCGGCGCAGTGGCCCTTTAAATCGCAGAGACCCGGCGCGCGCGCGCCCTAGGGAGCGGGGCCGCGCGCGCCGGGACAGAACAGACGGAGAGCGAGTCAGGTAGGGGAGCCGGGGTGCGCATCGCGAGCGGGCGCTACCCGCATCGCGAATCGCATCCCGGCTGGCAGCGGAATCGCAGCGCCCCGGGTCAGAGGACGTGACCGGGGCGCTGCCGCGGGGAGAGTGAAGCGAGCGCTCCGGGGAGGAGCGGGGACCCGGAGCGCTCGGCGTAACATCCGCAAGTGTGGTTATCTAGTCTCCTGTTACCGGGTACCTGCAAAACAGAGAGGGAGTGTCTTTTCCTTCAAGAGATGGCGCACTCAAAAATCAAGTACAACAGAGCAAGCGGACATCAGCGCCCCTCCATCCTCTGCAGCAAGTACATCACCTGCTCCAGCGACAAGTGCCATGTCTTCTTCCACTGTTAGCGTCCCTGGTGCTCCAGCAACTCCACCGGTGTTCATGAGGAACCCTGTACTC
The DNA here is from genome assembly GCF_029499605.1 of Hyla sarda. Taxonomy (NCBI): domain Eukaryota; kingdom Metazoa; phylum Chordata; class Amphibia; order Anura; family Hylidae; genus Hyla; species Hyla sarda. The sequence continues at coordinate 210,011,305 of NC_079194.1, forward strand.
CCTATTTACCATGGAGACCCCTTCAACCTGAGGGATTTCAAGGAAAGGATCCAAAGTTTGTTTGTCTTTTACTCTTTCCCTCCTAATCAACAGGTGCAACTGCTAATGGTACAACTCTAAGCATCCGAGAAGGCGACTGTGGAGCAGATTTTTGAAGGTGTGTACCATGTATTTGAGTCACATTCTCCATCAGAGGTATGTCTTCAGCTGTATGAAAGGTGACAAAAGTCAGTTGAGACTCTGAGAGCGTATGCTGTAGCTCTACAAAATGTCCAGAAGTTAGACGGTATAACTCCCGAGCAGGGCAACAAAGTCTTAGTGGACAGATTTATTGATGGGGCTCATAATAAGTGAGACAAGGCCCAACTGAGAATTTTAGCAGTCCAAATTCCTAACATGTCATTTCCTGCCTTTGAGAGATTGGCTATACAAGTAATTGAGTCTGGGACTGAGTTCGAAGATGTTTGTACTCCCCACCCACTTGCTCAGGAACCACTAGGGGCGACGGCCAGGCCGATACCATCATCGTCTCCTGTTCCTGCCCCAGTGCAACCTACTCTGCCAGTCACCACAGTCTCAGATCTACAGAGTGTTAGGCAAGACATTGAACAACTGACTAAAGCTGTTAAGGAGCTTGCCATCTGGCCTGCTCCACCTGCTCGTGAACCATCTTTCCTAGGAAACCTCCCCCTGCTCCCTGCAATCCCAGTTACCGTAATCCTCCACCCAATAGGTACTCTGGGACTTACAGACCCTTTTGCACTTACTGTAACAAGTCCGGCCATTGGAAAATGCAGTGCTGGGATTTAAACGGATTCACCATGAGGTCGAGGTCTGGCCCTCAGGAAAACAGTCAGGACTCTCACTTTATGTTGCCTTCTGCCCCCCATGTAACAGTTGTTGTAGAAGGTATATCTGTAGAGGCACTGAAAGACACAGGGTGACAAGTGTCTACCATATCTAAACGTGTTTTCGATCAAAATTGTGATGCTAGTCTATTGTACGAGCCTGATGATGTTCATTTCAGAGTCATTGTGGGTAATGGGCAACCCGTCCCCAGACATGGATACTGGGAGCCAACCATTCAATTGGTTAACATGTACTCACAGGGCAAGGAGTGATTTTAACCGATGTGACAGATAAGGAGTCTGCTGAATTCATATTGGGGATGAACATTATGAGAAATTGTTTACCAATATTTTAGATGCCTTGTATGCCTCTCTTCCCAATATTCCACCTTCAGACTGGCAGGCTATGCCGCACCAACAGAAAGTCCTACAGGCGGAGCAGAAGTTTGCCAACAAACAAGGCAAGATATGCAGAGTACTAATCCAAGACCACAGGTCAGTGACCTTGCAACCCAACACTGAAACCATCATATGGTGCCGTGCACGTCCCGGAGTCGAGAACCATGATTATCAGGCCCTGCTGGAGCCCATGCATCTTGAAGACTATCCATTAATCCGAGCTGCGAGAAGTCTTGTCACTGTTTCAAATGGAAGAGTGCCAGTACGGTTAGTGAACTTGTCTGATACTGCTTCTGTCTTACCCAAGTATACTCCAATGGCCCAATTGTACCTCCTAAAGTCAAGAGATATCGTGACTGAACGTCTGGTGGCCTGACAGCGAGCGGGTCAAGTCACTGGTGGATCCAGAACTGGGCCCCCAGAACTCCAGGCATGTATCATACTGTCAAGAAAATGCTACCTGACATGAAGGAAGCAGTGTCACTCATCCTAGTCAAAAAGAAGGATGGAACTATTCATTTCTGTTTCGACTACAGGAAACTGAACAATGTAACACATAAGGACACTTATCCTTTACCACGAAGAGTTACTTACTGCCCATGGGTCTGCTGATTACTTCTCCACCCGGGACTTAACCAGCGGGTACTGGCAAGTGCACATGGCCCCAGTGGATCGGGACACCCATGGGGTTTTTTGAGTTCAAAAGTATGCCGTTTGAACTTCCAAAGTGTCCTGCTATATCTGGACGATGTCATTGTGTATTCCAAGTTTTACCAGGAACACCTCTGTCATTTGTCAGACGTCTTCCAAGTCCTGATCAAGCATGGGCTGAAGATTAAGCCATCACTTTCTCAAACCCCAAGTCCATTATCTGGGCCACATTGTAAGCGCAGAGGGGGTTCAGCCAAATCCTGAAAAGGTGAATGCTGTAAAGAACTGGCCTACACCTCGCACAGTGAAAGATGTCAGGAGCTTCCTGGGATTTGCATGAGCACCGCTCCACTCCATTCAGAGTGACAGATCTAACCAGCTGTCTCCTACCCGGTCCAGGTATACCTATGCACTCACCATGGTGGACCACTTCTCCAAGTGGGTTATTGCCGTCCCCATCAAAGATCTCACAGCCAAGACGGCAGCCCAAATGTTCTACTCTAAGTGGTTGAAAACCCTTGGATGCCCAGAGTCTGTCTTAACTGACCGTGGATCGGCCTTTGAGGCCCAACTCTTCCAGGAAAACTCCTGCAACAACCGGCAGGATCAATCAGGCGCTGAGACCAAGGTAAGCATAAGGTGATTTTTATTACCCACAATTCAACGCGTTTCGAGGAAGATCAGCTTCTTCAGGCATGTGTGATTGAACAATTGAAGGAATTGTTCAATCCTATATGCCTGGTGAAGCAGATCTTCTGTGAAACGGGTTGCATTGTGGGTAATTAAAATCCTCTTATCCGTTCCTTGGTCTCAGGGCCTGATTGATCCTGCAGGTTGTTGGAGGAGTTTTCTTAGATTTCAGTTCATTGTTGTCGTGGAGTGGCTGCAGAGACCTACTATCATATATACTCTACCCCATTGTTGTACTCTGATGGAGTACAACTTGCCTTGGTAAGTGCAGTTCACATTCAGCGTTTTTTGCCTATCCCAAGGTATCACACTACGGAGCACATCCTTTTGTTTTTTAACTTTTCAACTCTTCCAGGAACTCTGTCAATTCCACGAAACTCAGAAGCACCACCTATCACCCTCAAGGAAATGTGAGCGGATCAATCAAGTGTTCAGCCATATCCTGCGAGCAGCCTCGGTCATGACATGAGGAATGGCCTCAACTGCTGCCTGAGCTGGTGGAAATCTATAACAATACAGTGCACTGTTCCACTGGATATACACCCTTGTATCTAATGATGGGAAGACACGGGCAACTGCCTAAAGATCGGACATTCGGGCTACAAGCTCTAATCAACAATTCTCCCCTGTCATCCCATGAGTGGCTTTCCGATCATCAAAGGCGGATTCAGGAAGCAAAGGAGATTGTCAACAAAAAGATGGACGAGGCCCAGCAAAGGCAACAGGATGACTACAACTGCCATGCCACGGCCAAACCTCTATTGGAGGGCGACAAAGTCTGGCTAAGAAAATTCCCAAGATCAGACAAGTTGGACTCTGAGCATGGGATGGATGGCTCCATGCCATTCTATTCCTAGATGCTAATTATTTAAAGGGGTAATACACTTAAATCGCTACGTGTGTTTAAACCCAAAGGTCCTTGTGCGTCTGTGGGTAAGATCAATTCTGTCTCCTTTTGTAATAATAATTTTTGTCTATCACCTCCCATCGGTGGAGTGTGCTGTACATATAAACCTATGAATTTTAACTGTTCTTTTTTGTTTTCATGTGCAATATTCATATGTTCTATAAATCTCTGATTTCCCACTCCTGACATCATAGATCTAAAATGTTCTTTTATGAAGCGGTCTTATTATTTTCCCTATGTAATATTTTTTACAGTTACAAACTAGACAACAAAACTTGTTTAACAGGTTATGAAGTTGTTAATCCTGATGGTGTGTGAGCCTAACTATCTCTTTCTGATTACATAGTAACTGACATATTGCATTGGCCATATCTGAAATTGCCTATGGGCAATTGTTTATGCAACCAATTAGATTATTTTTCTTCCTTTTCTAATCTGTTTTTAACTGAGACATCTCTTAAGTTTTTAGTTCTTCTGAAAGACACTAACGGCTTGGTGTGAATCGTGTCCTTCAGAAATTCATCATTAAGTAGGATATGCCAGTTCTTGAAAATGGCTGATTTAATTACTTTTTCCATGGGGCTGAACTTGAATGAAAAAGAAAAAATCTTTTCCCTATGACCACCTGGTGCCTTGCGTTTTTTGAGTAAAGTTTCAGAACAGGGGAGAGCCTTAGCTCTCTCATACGATTCCTGCAACAGGTAATCGGGATATCCCCTACTTTTTAGTCTGCCACAAAGCTCCATGGCTTGTTCTCTGAATATATCATCATTCGTATTAATTCTACACAAACGCACCATCTGACCATATGCCAATGATTTTTTAACATGATATGGATGGTAACTATCGTACCTTAGCAAATAATTTGTCGCGGTTGGCTTTCTATATCCCTCTATGTTCAGTAGGTTGTCTGTGGTTCTAAATTTAACGCCCAAAAACTCAATACTTGTTTGGCTGTAAACGCTAGTGAAATGCACATTATCCCTACACTCACACCGGGATGGCTGTTCCATATCCTGAATCTGATGTTTATGAAGTCAGGAAACCTGGCCATGAACTGCAAATCGTCCACAGGAATCACATCAAACTCTGTTTAAAGGAAGATCTTCCAGTGTCTCCACCACCACCACCTCCATGTGCCGTGAATACGTTCCCAAGAGCTCCAGAGGTAATCCCAAGAGCTCCAGAGGTAATCTCTGCAACTCCAGCCTATGCACCGGCTCCCACAGTTCCAGTAGTCCCTATTCAGCCTATTTCAGATCAAGTTCAAGTTCCAGTTGAAGAAGTACATGCTGAGCTTCAGATTTACCTCCAGATCCTGATCCTCAAGAGGTGGTGTTGCACAGGTCCCAACTGTCTACTCAAGGTCAATTGCCAGCCAGGTACATAGAATAAAACCAGTCGTAAATATAATAGTAATAAAAAGCGTACTATTACGTCAGAATTGTTTAGTCTTGAGAAACGTATATTTACTGTCTAATTCCGTGTACAGATAGAGAGTAGATATAAGTACAAATATATCACAGTGAGTAATGTATATATTTCATCATGTACAGTATTAAGCTAGTACTGTTATCCTATAGTCAGTATACCTGTATACTCAGACCACAGTAGTCTATACAATATATCCTGTTTAATACTGTCTTCCTGTCCACTGTGCACAGGGTTCTCTTGTTGCCAGGGAGAGCACCTGGTGAGCCTATGTAGCACAAAAAGGTGGAAAGCTGTTGTACAAATGTCAATTTCATACCTTGTCAGAATATCTATCGGTGTTATGTTTCGGGGAGAAGTAACAAAACATGTTGATGGGCCCTGTAAGCACAGGCATCTGAAAGCCTCAGACAACCCGATACGCCCCAATGCAGTTACAAGGGCAAAAACTCAATACAGACTATCTGTTACGCTGTGTGTTTGCATCCTGTTTCAAATCCCATTATCACATGTGTATGTCAGGACATTCATCAACAATAATGCCATATGAACTCTTTCCCTGTTATCAGCCCTGCACAGGACATTGGAACAATGCCCCAGGAACTGTTCCCTTTTTCATGGGCCATTGGCCTTTTCCTTCATCTGCTCTCAAGGACGAATGCCAAGGACAGCTTTTTCATAGAGGGGGAGTTTGTGGTTGCCCAGTAAAGAGGGTCCCCTTCTGTATCCCTGCCCGTCCTATCAGGCAGATTCAGTCAATGTCCCCTGGCCCCACACTCCTCAGAACTATCTTCACCATGTTATGTATGGGTTAATGCAATGTGGTATAATGTATTAATATGTTATTGTGCCTTTAAGTCTCTGTTACTAAGATTGCTTTCCTCCCCTTGACCTTTGTTGTCAAGAGGAGGAATGCAAGGTGAACAGGTGACTTATCTGGCCAATGGGATCTCTAAATAGCTATCAGACCTAGCTGGTAGAGTTAGTTCTACTCAGGAGATCTGGCTGAGGTACAGCTCGAGTGAAGACCTGAGGAGTCTGTGTGATCCAGAAGGAGGCCTGAGGCCTAATCCAGCCAGCACGCTTCTACTTAACCCCTGCACCTGTAGTGAAAGTCAAAGCTGCAAGGTAGGACCTAAACCATTGGGAATTCTAGTCAAGTCTGTTAATAAGTGTGGCTGCATCAGTCAAGTCAATAGTAACCATAAGTCCGAGCAAGCCAATAAGCTTCCTGAAGTTGACCCTGCACTTCCCCAGAATTGAACTGAGCTGTAAAGGCTGTAATACCTTGCCTGACTCAGTAAAAAGCCATTGTTCCATAACCTTGCATCGTAGTGATTATTTTCCCTGCGCTTGGCCCAGGAATCCTTGGCTATACCTCGGGTGGTGAATTAGGTAAACCATGCCCTGAGTCATAAACACAAAGGGTTAATACCATCTACCCTAAGGGTTCATAACATCTGCCCTTCCTACACACTCACCACATATGCGAATGTGGATGGTGACTGGGTTGTAATCCTTGCAGCATCAGATAAGAACAGAAGTAGGGCACAATCAGCATAAATCAAATTCTTGACATTTAAGGTGACAGTAAAGCCGGGACCCAACCTCATACTGTTGTGGGCCATCACACTTGGCTTTACCAGATTCTCATATTAGCTCCCTCTGCTGGTCAACATTGGTAAATGAGAACACTTATTTTATATTTCCTGAAAAAAAAGGGGGGGGGGGGGAACCTTTCCAAAAATATATCTAAAAAAATCTAAAAGATGCAGTTCTCTAGATTAAAAAAAATAAATTAGGTGATACATTCCCTTCAATCACACACTCTACCTAGAACATCTTTCTCCCTTGTTCCTATATGCCTGCTTCTCCTCTTCAACACAGGACAGTTCTGCAGAGTGCCACTACATCTTATACTATTGCCTTTCCCTTACGTCAAGTCAGGGCTCTAGCGTGATGAAGCGTGATGTACAGACAAAGTATATCTCTTTCTATTAGAGTACATCAAATAACAGATAAAAAGGCATGAACTACTGCCAAGGACAAGTATAATGCAATAGGTGAAAAAAGGATATTTTCTGCAGTGCTGGGCCATGTAGATCAGAAGAGGCTAAGCTCTAATAAGTGGGTAAAATAATATTTTATTGTAGCACATACATTTTTTTGAGAAAATAAAATAAAAATAAGAAATAAAAAATAAAAAGGATAAAAAGAACAATAATAATATAATAGAAATAAAAAAAATGTAAAAATAAAATAGAAAAAATAAAAAATTCTAAAAATAAAATAGAAGAATGAAAATAAGACTGAAAATAAAATTAAAATAAAATTAGATGTAAAGATAAAAAAAAATAATAAAAATAAATATGAAAATTAAAATTAAAATAAAAAATAAAAAAAATAAAAAAAAATTAAAATTATAAAAAAAAATTCAGTACAGAATAATAAACCATTTTCTACCCCTAAAGAAAACCAAATAATTTCAGATTGCAATTAAGTCCTCTAGGTTCCAGACTTTCGAATTCAAAAATGTTTTGGCTCTCTGCGTTAGACATCTGAATCCTAAAGCAGCCACCTTGGCAAATGGCAATTGTTAAATTTGATGTACCTGTTTTTTGCTGTGGGTTTCTTAAATGTACAAAACTGTAATTGGGTGGATGTGGCAGAAATTTCTACATCTAAGAATTCAATCTTATCAGTGCTGATAGTAGATGTAAATTTTATATTTTGAACATTGGAGTTCAACACAGAAATGAGTAGTTCCAGATCACCCCGAGATCCCTGCCAATTAAAAAAACGATGTCAATGTAATGATGCCATAGCACCAGGTCCGCGCTGAGTATTGGGGTTATGATGGAATCTTTCCATGCTGCCATAAAGATGCCGGCATAACTCGGCACGAACCTAGTGACCATGGCGGTTCCCATCAACTGTTAATAAAAATGACGTTCAAAATAAAAATAATTGTGCATGAGAATAAACGTAATGGCTTCTGTGATAAATTGTATTTGTTCAGCTTTGATGTGACCCTTCTACAAAAAACCTCTTACCGCTGTGATCCCGTGTGAATGATCAATAATAGTGTATAGGGAACTAACATCTAAAGTGGCCATTATGTGCTCAGGAGTCCATGGAAAGTTTTCTCCCAACTGAATAACCTGGATAGTGTCTCTTTAAAAAATAATCAGTGGATTGAACAAAAGGTTATAAAAATGTATCAACATATTGGGACAAATTAGAAGTGAGGGAACCAATTCCTGAAATAATAGGACGACCAGGGTGGTGATTTAAACATTTGGGAGTTTTAGGAAACAATAAAAAAACAGGAATGCGGTGGGGGGTACTCAGGATGGATCTGGACTCTGATGTCGCTCTCCAATGCTCGTTTACATAATAATTGCAATTCTTGGCTAAAAGCAGAGGTCGGGTCCGACTCCAACTTCCTATTTGTCTGGGTGTCTTGTAATTTTCTTAGACACCCGTTATTATAATCTTCAGTGTTTTGAATCACGATCGCCCCGCCTTTATCAACGGGGCGGATTGTGCTTTCTCTATTTTTCTGTAATTGTTCAATGGCTAATTTCTCTTTATGAATAATATGATATTTCCTTGGTGGCTCGGGCTGAATAGCTCTCAAATCACTTTCTAGTGATGATTTAAAAGGGAGTATGTCGGGTCCCATCTCTGCCTTCGGATAAAACCAGGATTTCGGTTTACAGTCAGTACGTGTGAAATCTGAGGTGGCATTTCTATTTTCCAGAAGATGCTTAATAAAGTATTTTTTGAGGCACAGGCTTCTGACAAACTTTTCAACTCAATAAAGGCCTTCAATGGCTGACTGGGAGCAAACTTTAAACCTTTGTTTAACAATAACTTCTGAGTTGGGGTAAGTGTACAACTACTCAAATTAATAATGGAGGTATTTAACCCCTCTGACCAGCATTAATAACTCTGGGATGCTTTTATCTTTCATTCTGATTCCGAGATTGTTTTTTCGTGACATATTCTACTTTATTTTAGTGGTAAAATTTTGAGGATACTTGCATCATTTCTTGGTGAAAAATTTCAAAATTTGATGCAAAAATTTAACTTTGAACTTTTTTAACTTTGAAGCTCTCTGCTTATAAGGAAAATGAATATTCCAAATAAATTATATATTGATTCACATATACAATACGTCTACTTTATGTTGGCATCATAAAGTTGACTGGGCATGTTGGGAGTTGTAGTTTTGCAACATTTGGAGGGCTACAGTTTAGAGACCACTGTATAGTTGTCTCAAACTGTAGCCCTCCAGATGTTGCTATGCAACTCACAGGCTTCCGTAGGATCCGGGGAGCCGCATCGCTGTCCTCTTCTGCCGCCGATCACCGCCGCCGATCGCCGCCCACTGCCGCCGCCGATGGGTAAGTGGACCCAGTCGGTTTCCCCATTCTGCCCAACCTACTGTGGGTGGCCAGAACGGGGAAACCGAAAGTTAACCTCCCACCCCCGATCTGCTATTGGTCGTCACTTCTAGAAGACCAACAGCAGGGATAAGAGGTGTGGCACCCCTGCCACCTCACTCCTATCTCTTCAGGGGGATCATGGGTGTCTTGGACAACCCCAATCCCCCTTATTTTCTGGGTCACTGGAGACCTGTATGACCCAGAATTGCCACAAATCGACGGTGTGAATTCACCGGCGATTTGCGGCGATCGCCGACAGGTGGGGTCTGATTATCCCCCTGCCTGTGCATTTGGGCGGGGTGCCTGCTGATCGATATCAGCAGTCACCCCAGTCCGATCCCTGCCTGGCTGGGATCTCTGTCGTATCCTCTTTTTTGAGTTATTGGATGTTGATATGGATTTTGAAATAGGGGGAATGTTGCTGGTTCTGGATTTGTTCTCCATTGTGGTGTTACTTGTGAGGGGTAAAATGTTGTAGGTTGATTGTGACGTGTCATGTGGGGTGGGGATATCTGGTGTGTGTAATGGTGTGTCCTGGGGTGACGGTAATCCCTTTTCTCGGAGTGATGATGGTATCCCCTCCGGGGTGATGGTCTGTGATATCCCTGATTGGTGTTGTGTAATGGTGTCCTGTAGTGTGGTGACAGGGGTTTTGGATGGGGTGACTGATAGCGGGGTGATAATAATGGTTTCTGCGAACTGGCTGGTAAGATTGATTTTATTTCAAGACAGGAGGCCACGCATTATATGCAATATCTTTCTTTACTGCAACGGATAGCAGCAATATTAAAGGTTTTTTCATCAGATAACAAGAAAACTTTAAGGTAAACAGGTGTACAATTACAGGTATACACAACCAAACATGCTGAATATAGTAATGACCAATGAGCATACGGGCCAGGTGATATAAGGACCTGTCTGACTGTAATAGTCTCTTTCTTTGCTGCTCCGCAGATAAGTATTATCACATTTATACATTGTATTGTCTCCTTATATTTCCTATACATCTATCTAATTATTTCCCTATTCATTTCATATATTATAAACTTTACCTAATATATATCTCCCCATTATTACTGAATATTTTCATACCTTTATATTTTTCCGTCATATTCCTTCCCCCCTTTTTCATTGGTATATTCCGCCGCTTACTTTCACGCTCCGTGCTAATCCCGTCAACCCCGTTTTTCCCATTTATCCTCTGTAATACTTCCTCCTTATTCTCACGAGATTTCAGTTCAATTGGTGATCAATTAACCTGTTCCAGCTCTTCTCTTTGCTCAGACGCGACATTCCTGGATCCCTGTCCCCTCACGCTGTATCGCTGTCCATCATCTCAGTCACTGACTAACTTTTTTCCGGCTTCGGACAAATTTTATTCTGACCGCAAGTTATTTCTTATAAGGACGGTGCAGCTATTTATTATTTCATTCTCAATAAAGTTCATTCTCCATATAATTTTACCTAATAAAACTATATATTATTCATAACAATAGCAGCTCATTTAATATTTTCAATTCCATTTAATTTATTAACTATTAACTGTTTAATTATATATAAAATATATATTAGAAATTTATAAAAAATTATAACACAATTTTAAATTCATCACTTTATATCCTCCACTTAAGTTACAATATGTCTTCCGAACAAACTAAGGATAGCCAATATGTTTCTACTGAACAAATGCAAGATATTGTGGACCAATCTGTCTCATTATCCGTTCAAAAGGCAGTTAACTCTGCAATGATTTCCATGCATGAGTCTGTGGCAAAATCTGTTGCTATGGCAATTTCCCAAGCTTTCACTCATAAAGTAGCTCAGAGCAGTAAACACTCAAAAAATACCCCTGTTAAGAGGCACTCTATATTTGATGGCCATATACCTCAAAAACATAGAAAGACTACCCATACTGAGGTGTGCCAGGAAATTGAAGCAGGCTTGCGTCCATCTTGCAGCCATACAGCAGGTCCTCCTTCATCGCATCTTTCACCCTCCACCTGTGAGGAAGTACATAAAAATTGGGTTAATAAAACCTATCATCCCTCAAACCCTGAGTCCTTCCATGAAATTTATGAGGAAGCTTCTGCAGAGGATTCCATTTTCTCAGAGTCCCATGATCCCTCATTTCTTCCAAATGAGTCTGAGGGTGATGATGATGACACTAATTTTGATGAATTTGACTCTTCTAATGCCACAGTTATTTATGATAAATCGGGGATTCCCTTTTTTGATCCCTCCCATGTCACTCACCCTAGGTCGGGAGAATGGATCCCTGATCCCCAAGTAGAACAATTTTTATACTATTGGATCAAAAAAGCAATGGATAAAAAATCCAGAAATAAAATGAGAGCGCCCAAGACCTACACTCCCTGCTAATAACTAAACAACCCCTGAACTGGACCTATTTTAATCGAATACCTCCAAAAATTTCGAAAAACCCAAAAAAAGGGGGTTGACTGGGCATTCAAAACCTGCCAATATAGGGTTCTTGACCATCTTGGTCCCCTTACTAAAATCTTATAACTATCAGAGGAAGCCTCAGTTTCAGGCAACCCAGTTGATATTGATACCCTAAAGGGTTGGTCTCAGAGGGCGATATGCCTCCTAGGCAACACCAACAAATCTATCTCCATTGAATGGAGACGATCTATCCTTATGAAGTTAGATCCCCAGCTAGCTCATTTGGCCACTTCAGAATCTTCCACCCCTACGGAATGTCTCTTATTCGGGGACAACTTTATAAAAGAGATCTTTAAATACGTTGGCCTATTTTCCTCCCTGGATAAGGCCCCCTGGAAGGGCTGAGAAAAGCTGGGGCCGTTTTCCCAGCCGCAACCCATAATTCAGATGTCAAAATCGAGGCCCCCCTCAACAAGATTGACAATCCCTCACTATGCCAGTCCTTCAATCCCAACCTTTCTTGCCCTACCGAGGACGGCCCTGGAGGGCAAGGGGACAGAGAGGCGCTAACCGCTCAAGACCTTTCTCTGGTAAGTCTCCTTCTTCCTTCTTTCCATTTACCAGTAGGAGGAAGGATCATCCATTTTTTCCCTAACTGGGGAATGATATCTACCGACCAGTGGATTCTCAATACTGTCCTGGGTTATCAGATAGAATTCTTATACAACCCATTCCAAATTTCTGTACTAAACCCAATATATTTTTCAAGAACAGACCAAATGTTGGTGCAATCAGAGATCAGATATCTATGTGCAAGAAAAGCCATTGTCCAGATTCCTCTAAACTCTACAGGTTTTGTAAGCAATCTCTTTCTGGTCAAAAAGAAAGACGGCGGTCACAGACCTGTCATGAATGTAAAAACTCTCAACAATTTTCTATGTTACCATCACTTCAAGATGGAAGGCATCCATCTATTGAGAGACCTCTTAATAAAAGAGGATTGGTTGATAAAAATCGACCTCAAAGATGCGTACCTTACAGTCCCTATTTATCCTGCATCTCAACCTTATCTCCAGTTTGTCTGGAACAAACACAAATGGCAATTTACTTGTCTTCCTTTCGGTCTCTCCTCAGCTCCTTGGTGTTTCACAAAATTAATTAAACGTGTGGTAGCTTCTCTACAATCCAGTGGGGTTCGTCTAATAATTTATTTAGACAACATTCTCATTATGGCCAATTCTCGTCAATTAGTTTCCCTTCACATGGAATGGACTTTATCCCTTTTATCCAACCTCAGATTCATAATCAATTATGAGAAGTCTATTCTAATTGCTTCAAAAGAAGTAGAATTTCTCGGGTTTTCAGTAAACACCCATACTACCCTTCTAAGCCTTCCCGCAAAGAAATTAAATTCGTTCAGTCCTCAACAAAGACAAAATTTCCCTTTGTTCTATAGCTTGAATTGTGGGACTCCTATCGGCCTCAATTCAAGCTATATTTCCAGCCCCATTACATTACAGGGCTCTTCAGCAATCAAAAATCCAGCATTTAAAGGGGTACTCCCGTGGAAAACTTTTTTTTTTTTTTTTTAAATAAACTGGTGCCAGAAAGTTAAACAGATTTGTAAATCACTTCTATAAAAAAATCTTAGTCCTTCCAGTACTTTTTAGGGGCTGTATACTAAAGAGAAATATCAATTGTCTATAGCTTTTAACAGGCTTTTTTGCCCTAAAACGCTTTGTGAAAGATTTATCCCACATTTGCATCCTGATCCGCATGGACAGCATCTCAGACGTTCGGCGTCTCTCACCAACATCGCCGAAGATCTTTGGCACTTTTGCCTGGACAGGGATATTACTCTAAAAGCGGAACATCTTTCCAATACTGTAGCAGACTGGAATTCCCAATATTTATTAGATTCCAGCGACTGGAAACTACACCCTATGATTTTCCATTAAATCAACTTTTTATGGGGCCTCTTCACATGGACTTATTTGCCACTCGTCTCAATCGTCAACTACCCCTATTCTTCAGTTGGCTTCCCGATCCAGAAGCATTAGCTGTGGATGCTTTCCTACAGACATGGCCTGCAAAATCGCTGTATGCATTTCCTCCCTTTTCCCTTATTCCCAGAGTTCTTCTCCAAGTATCCATTCAGAAATCGATTTAAGTCTTGTTCACTCTCTGGTGGCTGACCCAATCTTGCTTCCCACAAATTCTGGGAATGGTATTAGACTGTCCGAGACTCCTTCCACAACTTCCAAATCTTCTTTCAGACCCATCAGAGAATCTTCACCCATTGATCCTATCGCATCAACAGCCTGGCTGATTTCGGGTCAATCCCTTTTGACTCAATCGACTAAAGACATCCTCTCAGAAGCCTGGGCTCCAGGTACCAGGACTGCTTACCGATCAGCCTGGAAACTTTGGGCTGATTGGTGCACACAACAGGATTTGGATCCAGTACTTGCACCTATCCCACATATCTTGAATTATTTATCAGCTTCTTTTGATTTGGGCAAAGCTTACCGTACCTTAAATCTCTATAGATCTGCTATTTCTTTTTACCATGATCCTGTTAACTCCATTCCTATTGGAAAGCATTCCTTAGTTTGCAAACTTTTAAAAGGGATAAGTTTTAAACGTCCTCCTTTGCCTAGATACCAATCCACTTGGGACGTTAATATTCTCCTTAACCTTTTCTTATCCTGGGATGATAATGATTCTCTTTCATTAAAATTATTATCCATTAAACTCACTACTCTTCTTTGCCTCATTTCTATAAAATTAGTCTCTGATGTCAGAGCTCTAGATATATTTCAGAGACAATATTCACCTTAAGGTGTTACTTTTACCATTCATAGACGCACTAAGACTAATTTACATCATGTTTTCTATCCTTCTTTTCCTCACTATGATAAACTTTGTGTTGCCCGTTGTCTCAAATCTTACGAATCTAAAACTACTCTTTTACATCATCCTTCACATTCCCAACTTCTAATTTCCTACTGTAAACCTCATTTACCAGTTTCTTCTGCAACTCTGGCGAGGTGGGTCAAACAGGCTATGTCTCTGGTAAATACATACACGTTTCCACGTTTGGTGCCCAACCTACTCTCTATATACTCTCTGATGTCTTGAAAGCAGCCAACTGGTCTTCAGACTCTACTTTTAAGACATTTTACTTCAGACCTGATTCTCATGTATCTATGTCTTTGCTTTAATATAATATAAATTTGAAATAGACGTTTAGCATTTATTACAGCTTTGAGCTTGCATATCACTCCGTGAAAATTTAAAATGTCATTTTTCATTTGCACAGTCTACTGTTCCAAAGATCTGTCCAACGCCAGTGGAGTGTAAATGCTCACTGCACCCCTTATTAAATTCTGTGAAGGGTGTCGTTTCCTAAATGGGGTCACATGTGGTGGGGTCCACTGTTCTGGCACCATATAAATTCTCTATCCAAAAGCTCAATGGCGCATCTTCTGTTCTGAGCATTGTAATTCGCCCGCAGAGCACTTTACATCCACACATGGGGTATTTCCATGCTCAGAAGAGATGGGGTTACAAATTTTGAGGACACTTTCTTCTATTACCCCTTGTAAAAATGTAAAATTTGGGGAAAAAACAGCATTTTAATGGAAAAAAAAAATTCCATCTACACATCCGACTTTAACGAAAAGTCGTCAAACACCTGTGGGGTGTTAAGCCTCACTGTATCCCTTGCTACATTGTTTGAGGTGTTAAGTTTCCAAAATAGTATGCCATGTGTTTTTTTTTTTTTTTTTTTGCTGTTCTGGCACCATAGAGGCTTCCTAAATGCAACATGCCCCCCAAAAACCATTTCAGCAAAATTTGCTTTCCAAAAGCCAAATGTGACTCCTTCTCTTCTGAGCATTGTAGTGCGCCAGCAGAGCACTTGATGTCCACATGGGGTATTTTCATACTCAGAAGAGATGGGGGTTACACATTTTGGGGGGCATTTTCTCATATTAACCCTTGTAAAAATGTAAAATTTGGGGGAAAAAATGCATTTTAGTTAAAAAAATAAAATTTTTCATTTACACATCTGACTTTAACGAAAAGTCGTCAAAAACCTGTGGGGTGTTAATTCTCACTGTATCCCTTGTTACATAGGGGCTTCCTAAATGTGACATGCCCCCCAAAAACCATTTCAGCAAAATTCACTCTCCAATATCCCATTGTCGCTCCTTCCCTTTTGAGCCCTCTAGTGCACCCACAGAGCACTTTACATCTATATATGAGATATGTCCTTACTCAAGAGAAATTGGGTTACAAATTTTGGGGGGATTTCTCTCCTTTTACCCCTTATAAAAATTCAAAATATGGCTCTACAAGAACATGCGTGTGTAAAAAATGAAGATTTTGAATTTTCTCCTTCACTTTGATACTATTTTTGTGAAACACCTAAAGGGTTAACAAACTTTCTGAATGTAATTTTGAATGCTTTGAAGGGGGGTTTCTATAATTGGGTCATTTATGGGGTATTTCTCAGAGAAAAACCCTTAAATCCACTTCAAACTTAACTGGTCCCTGAAAAATTCAGATTTAGAATTTTTTGTGAAAATTTTGAAAATTGCTGCTATACTTTGAAACCCCCTAATGTCTTCAAAAAGTAAAAACATGTCAACTTTATGAAGCCAACATAAAGAAGACATATTGTATTTGTGAATCAATATATAATTTATTTGAAATGTCCATTTTCCTGAGTCTTTAACCCCTTAAGGTCCGGTTTTTTTTTCCGTTTTTGCATTTTCGTTTTTTGCTCCTTGCCTTTAAAAAATCAAACCTCTTTCAATTTTGCACCTAAAAATCCATATGATTGCTTATTTTTTGCGCCACCAATTCTACTTTGTAATGACGTCAGTCATTTTGCCCAAAAATCTACGGTGAAACGGAAAAAAAATAATTGTGAGACAAAATTGAAAAAAAATACGCCGTTTTGTAACTTTTGGCTTCCGTCTCTACGTAGTACCTTATCTTTATTCTGTAGGTCCATACGATTAAAATGATACCCTACTTATATAGGTTTGATTTTGTCATACTTCTGGAAAAAATCATAACTACATGCAGGAAAATTTATACGTTTAAAATTGTCATCTTCTGACCTCTATAACCTTTTTATTTTTCCGTGTATGAGGCGGTATGAGGGCTCACTTTTTGCGCCGTGATCTGAAGTTTTTAACGGTACCATTTTTGCATTGAGAGGACTTATTGATCGCTTTTTATTCATTTTTAAATGATATAAAAAGTGACCAAAAATGCACTATTTTGGACTTTGGAATTTTTTTGCGCGTACGCCATTGACAGAGCGGTTTAATTAACGATATATTTTTATAATTCGGACATTTCTGCACCCGGCGATACCATATATATTTATTTTTATTTTTATTTACACTGTTTTTTTTTTTGTGCAAAAAGGGGGGGTGATTCAAACTTTTAATAGGGGAGGGGTTAAATGATCTTTATTCACTTTTTTTTCACTTTTTTTTTTGCAGTGTTATAGCTCCCTTAGGGACCTATAACACTGCACACACTGATCTTTATCATTGATCACTGGTTTCTCATAGGAAACCAGTGATCGGTGATTCTGCCGCTTGACTGCTCATGCCTGGATCTCAGCGGACAGCGAGGAGGCAGGTAGAGACCCTCCCGCTGTCCTGTAAGCTGTTCGGGATGCCGCGATTTCGCCGCGGTTATCCCGAACAGCCCACTGAGTTAACCGGCAGTTTTTACTTTCACTTTTAGCCGCGTGGCTCAGCTCTGAGCGTGCGGCTAAAGGGTTAATAGCGCGCAGCGCCGCGATCGGCGCTGCACGCTATTAGCGGCGGGTCCCGGCTTCACTATGATGCCAGGCCCGCCGTGATATGATGCGGGGTTACCGTGTAACCCTGCGTTATATCACTGGAGCAGGACCAAGGACGTACCGGTACGTCCTTGGTCCTTAAGGGGTTAAGGTGAAAATGGGCCAAGTCCCTAAGGTATTAAAGTGCCAGTACACCCATAATTATGTGCAACACCTGTGTCTCCTCTATAAGTTCCTGCTCCGCCCCCACATCCCTGCCTGATCTTTGTTGCCTTGTGCCATTGAGAAAGCGCTACTGTGTTTTGCCTTGCCTTGTTACTGACCACCTGCTACGTTCCTGACCTTGCTCCTGTGCCGCCTGCCTACTGACCTCCTGCTTCGTTCCTGACTACGCACCTGTGCTGCCAGCCCTGACCTTCTGCTATCCAGACTACGAGTTGCTGTTTCAGATTTGTACCTCAAATCTCCTCAGCCGCCTGTATGGTTGAGTCGTGCCAGGGGTAGCGACCTGGGTGCCGCCAGCTGTGGCAAGTCCTTCCCGTTTTGCGGCGGGCTCTGGTGAACTCCAGCAGCACCTTAGACTCCGCTCCCTGGTACGGCCTGCGTCATCTGCCACATAGGTCCAGTGGATCTACTACCGCCAGTGTTCCTGTCTACTGAACAGTAAGTGTTACACACTATACACAGACCAGTATACTATCCAGGATCTGTATACTATATAAGTGATCATATTCATGACCATTTAGAGGTAGATACCAGCTGTACTGAGATCTGTATACTATAAAAGTGATCATATACAGGACCATATGGTGGTAGATATCAGCTGTACACAGGATCTGTACACCATAGAAATGATTACAGTTACATAAAGAGACTCACAATTGTGTCTTTTCTGATCAGTGGCGTCCTCTTTCCTTTTCTTCTCCGTCTGGATCAGACCACCATGTCAATCTCATCTGCAGGACAAGCATGTTAGACTGCATTTTTTCAGTGCCCTCCCCTCCTCTACACAATTTTCCCATCTATAGGCCCACAAACTGTAATAATGCCCTCCTTGGTTTACTGCACAGTAAAAGGGCAGGTAAGCAGGTAGCTAGGTAACTAGGTAGGTAGATCAGAAAGCCAGAAATGTAGGTAGGTGACTAGCTAGGTACTTAGGCAGCCATGTATGAAGGCCAAGCATGTACATAGGTAGGTAGGTAGCCTGATATGTAGGTAGTTAGATAGCCAGGTATATAGGTAAGTAGTTAGGCATCCATGTATAAAGTTAGGTGGCCAGGTACTTAGTTAAGTATGTAGCCAGCACCCCCCTCCACCTAGTGGCGGATGCAAAGTCTAGTCTCAGGAGAAGCACATTAGAGTATTTTGTGTTAGCAGACAGAAAATAAGGTGTTGCTTATGGAAGTTACAGGTAGGCAATGTCCCTAGGAGGTAGTGGCCCATAGTAGATCATGCCCCCAGGTAGTTAATGTCCCCCAGGAAGGTAGTTATGCCCTGTGGGTAAATCCCCCAAACAGCTGCCCCTGTATGAAAACCCCCTATGTATTTGCTAGGCAGGAACATAGAAGATAGTCCCTCCCATTAGGTGTAGGCAGCAGAGTTCCCCCACAGTAGGTGTATGCAGCAGAGTTCCCCCACAACAGATGTGTTACGCCGAGCGCTCCGGGTCCCCGCTCCTCCCCGGAGCGCTCGCAGCGTTTTCCTGTTCGCAACGCCCAGGTCAGACCCGCTGACCGGGAGCGCTGCGATAATGTCCCTAGCCGGGATGCGATCAGCGATGTCCCAAGCCAGTGTTCCAGACCTCTTGCCATTGCCCCTGACTACGATCCTTGCTGCCTGCCCTGACCTTCTGCTACGTCCGACCTTGCTCTTGCCTAATCCCTTGTACCGCGCCTATCTCAGCAGTCAGAGAGGTTGAGCCGTTACCGGTGGATACGACCTGGTTGCTACCGCCGCTGCAAGACCATCCCGCTTTGCGACGGGCTCTGGTGAACCAGTAGCAACTTAGAACCGGTCCACCGGTACGGTCCACGCCAATCCCTCTCTGACACAGAGGATCCACCTCCAGCCTGCCGAATCCTGACAGTAGATCCGGCCATGGATCCCGCTGAGGTCCCGCTGCCAGTTGTCGCTGACCTTACCACGGTGGTTGCCCAGCAGTCGCAACAGATAGCGCAACAAGGCCATCAGCTGTCTCAACTGACTGTTACTGCTACAACAGCTTCTACCACAGCTCCAGCAACCATCTCCTCCGCCAGCTCCTGCACCTCCTCCGCAGCGAGTGGCCGCATCCAGCCTCTGCTTATCTTTGCCGGACAAATTCGATGGGGACTCTAGACTTTGCCGTGGTTTTCTCTCGCAATGTTCCCTGCATTTGGAGATGATGTTGGACCAATTTCCAACTGAACGGTCGAAGGTGGCTTTCGTGGTTAGTCTCCTGTCATGGGCCACACAGCTCTGGAACCGCAATGATCCTGTCACTGCCACTGTACAGTCCTTCTTCGCTGAGGTTCGAAGTGTCTTCGAGGAACCAGCCTGAGCTTCTTCTGCCGAGACTGCCCTGCTGAACCTGGTCCAGGGTAATTCTTCTGTAGGCGAGTACGCCATCCAATTTCGTACCCTCGCCTCTGAATTATCTTGGAATAACGAGGCCCTCTGCCCGACCTTCAAAAAAGGCCTATCCAGTAACATCAAAGATGTGCTGGCCGCACGAGAAATCCCTGCCAACCTGCATGAACTTATTCATTTGGCCACCCGCATTGACATGCGCTTTACCGAAAGACGCCAGGAGCTCCGTCAGGATATGGACTTTGTTCGCACTAGGCGGTTTCTCTCCCCGGCTCCTCTCTTCTCTGGTCCGCTGCAATCTGTTCCTGTGCCTTCTGCCGTGGAGGCTATGCAAGTAGACCGGTCTCGTCTGACACCACAAGAGAGGACACGCCGCCGCAATGAGAACCTATGCCTGTACTGTGCCAGTACCGAACACTTCCTGAAGGATTGTCCTATCCGTCCTCCACGTCAGGAAAGACACACTCCGATTCCGCACAAAGGTGAGACAGCTCTAGGTGTGAACTCCGCTTCTCCACGTCTTACTGTGCCTGTGCGGATTTCTTCTTCTAACTCCTCCTTCTCAGCTGTGGCCTTCTTAGATTCTGGATCTGCAGGAAATTTTATTTTGGCCTCTTTCGTTAACAGGTTCAACATCCCAGTGACCAGTCTCGCCAGACCTCTCTACATCGCTTCAGTTAATGGAGAAAGATTGGACTGTACTGTGCGTTACCGCACAGAACCCCTGTTAATGTGCATTGGACCTCATCACGAAAAAATTTAATTTCTGGTCCTCTCTAACTGCACTTCTGAAATTCTTCTCGGACTGCCTTGGCTCCAACGCCATTCCTCTACCCTTGACTGGACAACCGGGGAAATCAAGAACTGGGGTGCTTCTTGCCACAAAAAATGCCTCACGTCTGCTCCCAGTTCTGCCAGTCAAACCCCTATGGCTCCTCCTGTACCAGGTCTCCCCAAGGCCTATTTGGACTATGCCGATGTTTTTTGCAAAAAACAAGCAGAGACTTTGCCTCCTCACAGGCCTTATGACTGCCCTATTGATCTCCTTCCTGGTACTACTCCACCCCGGGGCAGGATCTATCCTCTGTCAGCTCCTGAGACACAAGCCATGTCGGATTACATCCAAGAAAATTTAAAAAGGGGATTCATCCGCAAGTCTTCCTCCCCTGCCGGAGCGGGGTTCTTCTTTGTCTCCAAAAAAGACGGTTCCTTACGGCCATGCATCGATTACTGCGGTCTTAATAAGATCACTATAAAAAAACGCTATCCCCTGCCTCTTATCTCGGAACTCTCTGACTGCCTACGTGGCGCTAACATCTTCACCAAATTGGATTTAAGAAGTGCATATAATCTCATCCGCATCAGGGAAGGGGATGAGTGGAAGACCGCATTTAATACCAGAGACGGACACTTTGAATATCTGGTTATGCCCTTTGGGCTCTGCAACGCCCCTGCTGTCTTTCAGGACTTTGTGAATTAAATTTTTTGTGATCTGTTATATACCTGTGTTGTGGTTTACTGGGACGACATTTTGATTTTCTCTTCTAACCTCGAAGAAGACCGCCGTCATGTCCGTCTGGTGCTCCAGAGACTCCGTGACAATCAATTATATGCCAAGATGGAGAAATATCTCTTTGAATGCCAATCTCTTCCCTTCCTAGGATATTTAGTCTCTGGCCAGGGACTTCAAATGGACCCAGACAAACTGTCAGCCGTGTTAGATTGGCCACGCCCCTCCGGACTCCGAGCTATCCAACGCTTCTTGGGGTTTGCCAATTACTACCAACAATTTATTCCCCATTTTTCCACCATTGTGGCCCTAACCAAGAAAAACGCCAACCCTAAGTCCTGGCCTCCCCAAGCAGATGAGGCATTCAACCGTCTCAAAACTGCCTTTTCTTCTGCTCCTGTACTCTCCAGACCTGATCCATCTAAACCCTTCTTACTGGAGGTAGATGCCTCCTCGGTGGGAGCCGGAGCTCTACTCCTACAAAAAAACTCTTCTGGACATAACATTACTTGTGGTTTCTTTTCTAAGACCTTCTCTCCGGCGGAGAAAAATTACTCCATTGGTGATCGAGAACTGCTGGCCATAAAACTAGCCCTCGAGGAATGGAGGCACCTGCTGGAGGGTTCCAAATACCCAATTATCATATACACAGATCACAAGAATCTCTCTTATCTTCAGTCTGATGCCTCCGAAATGGATGCCCCCCTGCAACACATTGTTCCTCCTGAGTGTCTGATCTCCTCTTCCCCAGCTTCCATCAGACAAACACCTCCTGGAAAGACTTTCGTCCCTCCACGCCAGCGCCTCAAGATCCTCAGGTGGGGACACTCCTCGCAGGTAGCTCCTGCCAGGTGCATCATAAAGCAGCACATGTAGTGCCTACGTCTTCATCAAATGGATCTACATTAACTATGAGTTGAAACCATGAGTATTATGCAAATACATGAAAAACTTTATACTTTAGAGAAATAACCCTACAAACAAGGGCCAATCTAGTAACACCAGCGTAAACTTTACAGCAGGGAAAAAGATGGTTGCTACAGTAGAGGGATATTCATAGTAGAAGACAGCTAACTAAAATTAAGAGGTCTATGAATAGCATGCAATAGCCTTGGACAGGTTGAATGTGTCTGCAGCTTTAAAGGCTCTTGTGGAAAAAAAAAAGAACTAAAAACGTTGTGTCATTAACAATTCCTTAATAGATGCAATTCTGGCAGTTTAAATCATGTTCTTTGAAACAGGCCACAAAAAGTCTATCCCACTTTTGGAATCTTCATAGGGTTTTTAATGCTCATTTTACTTTTGCCATGATCAAAGCAACTGCTCTCAGTTTGCTTGTTCCTCTGATAAGTGATAAAAGATGTCAGGGAAACTAATGAGAAATGCCCCTAGCTTCTTTCATGAGCCCTGCAGAAAAGAATCTCAAAGTACTATCAAACCTACCGCCTTCTGTGGGAAGAAAAGAACCAAGACAAAGAGATATATGCAACGGAGTTAAATCAGTTGCTCAGTGTAAAAAGTTTCTTTCTGTAATATGCAGCTTTGGATTTTCTTCTGAACCTGTTGTTCTCCAGCTATTGCCTGGCAATGTGCCTTCATACGCTACCTGATCATATCTGATTTATGGAATAAAAAAGACTAGAAACATTTATTTCAAATGTCATGTTCAGGAATATAGAAAACTGCTGCTGATAATGAGATTCTATAATTTATACAATTTGTGTTCTACTGAAAATATACAAATCATGCATAAGGTTAGGGTCAAACGTAGTGCATCCACAGTGTATTTCACGCTCCGGATGCGTTGACGCTAGTCAGTAGAGCGAGCTCCCTGCTCCGGCTGGCGGCCGCAGCAAGTAGCTCGCTCTGGTGGCTGGTGTCGGTGCATCCTCAGTGTAAAATATACTGCAGATGTGCTAAGTGTGACTCTACCCTAAAGCTATTTTTCTATGTCTAGAATGTATGGCATGTTCAAGGAAGCACATAGCATCATACGGGGTTAAATGACTGGGATCTGAGTTAACTCTAATGATGGTCACTGATGGTGAGAAGCAGCTGATGATAATAGCAGCTGCCAGGTATGGAGCATGCTAAGCTCCTGAGTGCTATCCATACTTCCCTAGCACATATCCACTGTACAGTTAGTCGCTGGGAGGATAAGCACAAAATAACAGGCCTTGTAGTAAACATTTAGATATGTCCCAGATCATATTATTTCAGACTTCAAACCAGACCCCAAAATCAATTCAGGCTCTTTTTTACACACATAACTCCCCAAGGCCCCCATTTATCACAAAGACTACCTTTTTCCCCAAAAAAATTGTTTACCTGCCCCTTTTCTTACAGATCCCCCCCCCCCCCCATGGTCTCATCTTCATTTGCCCATAGATTGGTCCCCCTGCCCTCTCCCTTTCTCACAGACCTTTTATGCTTCTCACCCAGCACAGCTCTCTTCTTTCTTTTTGGCTTACTGCCTTTGGCACCTTTGGCATGTGACTATTATTACAATATGTCACTTAAGGTCTGGCAGGGCCTTATAACTTTGAAAAATGGCCTCTTTGCTGCAATTTGGTGAGATTTGGTGTAGCCTAGTATGCTACCCAAAATGAACATATTTTAATCTACCAAGACAAGACTAAAGTCAGGATCTGAGCCAGAGATAGTCACCAGGAGAGTGGTCAGGATATAACAGGCTAAAGTATAAGAAACAAGTATAGTTAGGAACAGACCCAAGGGTTAAAGTCAAGAGTAGTAGAACAGGTTCCAGTTGAAAATTGCAAACGGGAATACAGGCATGATATCCGGAAAGAAGGATTACATCAGGATAAATAACACAAGGAATGAGAACCTGGAAAGCGTGAGAACCTAAATCTACTACCAACGCATTGCAGCGCGTGACTGACAGTGAGTCCACAGAACGAGACATCTGGTCCTCCAAAAACTGGACACAAATCTGTTCAATCAAACTTAGTGCTAGAACAGGATGAAACATCCTCTGTCTCTCTTCAAAGAGATTTCATGGCCTGTGGGGTACATCAAGAGATAGGGGGGCCTGTAGCACCCTCCCCCGGGGTCAACCCTTTAGGGCTTCTGTGGTGTGCTCCCCTGGATTCAGCCTATAGGGGGCCTGTGGCCCCCTCACCTGAAGTCAGCCTATTGGGGGTCTGTGGTGCCCTCCCCCAAGTCAGCCCTTAAGGGGCCTGTGGTGCCCTCCCACCGAGTAAGCCATAGGAGGCCTGTGCCCCTTTGCCCTGGAGTAAGCCCTTTCGGGGGCCTCTTGTGCCCTCTCCTATGGTCAGCCCATTGGGGCCTGTGATGCCCTCCCATGAAGTCAGCCTATTGAGGGCCTGTGACACCCTCCCCCGGCCTTAAGAACTTTAAATGAACACTTTACTGTCCAGCAAACCCTCAGCCACCCAACCAAGTTAGGAAGATCAGTGGAGCAGCTGACACAGCCCGCACTGGGCAACCACAGAGGCTGACAAGTTGGAGAATATGATAATGGAGAGGGTGACATAATACATGTCTATGTGAACCATACAATAGCTATAATTATAGCAATAATTCTTTCAGCTTAGAAAGAAAAAGAAAACAAAGACACTTTATTTATTTTTAGTTTTTTCAAAAAGTGAATCCTCTATTTTTATGGAGTGTCCAGGAACTTCTAGACAGTTGAATCTCCCACTCTTGACCTCTCAGTTTTCCAACTGCAGAGACATAGGGTACTCGCTTTCCCCTTTCTTCCTCCCATTTAAAGGGGTACTCCAGTGGAAAACATTATTTCTTGAATTAACTGGTGCCAGAAAGTTTAACAGATTTGTAAATTACTTCTATTTAAAAATCTTAATCCAGTACTTATCAGTTGCTGTATGCTCCACAGGAAGTTCTTTTCTTTTTGAATTTCTTTTCTGTCTGACCATGTCAGGAACTGTCCAGAGCATAATAGGTTTGCTATGGGGATTTGTTCCTGCTCTGAACAGTTCCTTATATGGACAGATGTGTCAGCAGAGAGCACTGTGGTCAGACAGAAAAGAAATTCAAAAAGAAAAAAAAACTTCCACTGGAGCATACAGCAGTTGAAGTACTGGAAGGGTTAAGATTTTTATATAGAAGTAATTCACAAATCTGTTTAACTTTCTCGCACCAGTTGATCTAAAAAAAAAAAAAGTTTTTTGCTGCAAAACCCCTTAAGCCCAATATCCTTCCCGTTGTAAATGGTGAGAAATGAACTTTAAAGAACAATGGAGATGAAGGTATGGCCGAAGAACTGCTTGCCTTAATTCGGGAGAGTGTGCTCACGGATGAGGGTTTCCTGGCTCAGGTTCTCTCTGAGCTGGGGCCCTGCCCGGGCTCCCCCTCGCTATGTAATGTTACTGAGGCAGGGATGCGCAGGACAGCCGGCACACTGTGTGGCACACCTGTGCGCCTTAATCTAAGCCCCCCCAAGTCTGGTCGGCGTAAGGGCCATGTGGCAGGAGGAAATGGAGTTGGAGGGGGAGGGCGGGAGACAGTTAGCCCTCCTCCCACCATGTGCATGCCTCCGTGCACATTCTTAGCCCCCCCCCCCTGGCATTCTCCCTCTGCCTGACACACGTTCTGGCCACTCTCCCCTGGTATCTGTCAGGCCCCCCATCCACCCTTTACACACCATGGACAATTCAGCTAGTGCTGCAGTACCTCAGCAGCTGAGGAGTCTTCGGCTGAGCCAATCCCTCCTGTCATTACACCCCCTCTAAGGCTAACCTCCCCCACCGCCCATCTCCTGGAGGTGGCTGATGCGGGGGATGGTTTCTGGCATGCATTAGATGTTCTCTCTTCTCTCCCGCAATCACACGCATTAGGACAGCTGAGATGCTGTTCCTGCCATATGGAACGCTCGCGAAAGAGATCTAGGAGGTGTTATGGGTGGTCTGCATCTCGTTCTTCTTCTGGAAGTACCGGTTGCTATCGACGCAGCAGGACCAGGGGTTACGGCAGGAGCTGAGCTGTGATTGGTCGCTGTGGAAAAATCACTGTTTTTTCTCTCACATGGGTTGATAAATCTGGGCCATTATCTTTATGATAATAATATGATATTATTACAACACTCATAATATATAGGTTTTGTATTATTTTACTACTTTAAAAAAATTATAGCTTTTTGTAGGAAATTGTGTATGTTTCAAATTATTCTCTTACACCTATAATTCTTATTTTTCCATATATGGGGATGTATGAGGGTTCACGATCTGTAGTTTTTATCGGTATCATTCTTGTTCAGATTGGACTTTTTGATCTTTTTTTTGATACATTTTTATTTATGAAGGTATATGAAGTGACCAAAACTCAGCAACTCTGGACAAATGATTGATGTCATTCCAAAGCAAAATTGGTGGCGCAAAAAACAAACCCTCATATAGTTATGTAGGTGGAAAATTGAAAGTGTTATGATTTTTAGAAGATCAGGAGGGAAAAAAAACAAAAGTGCAAAAATGAAAAAGCCCTGAGTCCTATATTAAAGTTTTTTCACCATTTTTAGTCCCTTTAGGGAACTATCACATGTCACCTTTTGTTTGCAAACACTGAACTATGCTATACTATAGCACAGCATTGATCAGTGTTATGGGCATTCTATTAATACAGGCTGCCTATATTCTTGGAGCGCACATGCATTTTAACACTTTTAGACACTGCCATTCACTCTGATAGTGGCGTCTAAAGGGTTAATGTCGGACATCAGCCTGATTGGTAATGTCTGGCATTAGCCGAGGGTTCCAGCTAATAATTTATACAAGTCAGTGGGAGCAGGCACAGTGTGTACATATATGCCTTGCGTCCTTAGGGCTCATTCACACGGACAGATCCGCAGCGTATTTTGCCGTCTGGATCTGCTGACAATGGACCCTACAGTGTTGCCTCCATCTTTGCCTGCTTATAGCGGCAATCCGCCGCTACGAGCAGACACGCTTCGATGTGTGAATCGCCGCGCGCATGTGCAGTATACTCGCACACATCGCGGCTGCTCTCAGCCTAGCTCAGGGAGAAGTGGGAGCGGCCGCGATGTTTGAGAGTATACTGTGCATGCACGGGGCGACTCGCACATCACAGCGTGTCTGCTCGTAACGGCTGAGGTGAAGTGGATACGCTGTACCTGTGTGGATAATGACATGGGCCATACCAGGGAGAAAAGTCTAAGGTGCCGTTGGTTTTCACCAGAGCCCGTCGTAAAGCAGGATGGACTTGCTGTGGCAGGCGGCACCCAGGTCATTACCCCTGATACTACTCATTGACACAGGCGAACGAGGAAGGATAAGGCAACACATAGTCAGGACTGGCAGGAGGTCAGGGCAGGCGGCACAGTAGCAAGGTCAGGTCAGGTAGCAAGAGGCCAGAGGGCAGGTGGCACAGGAGCAGGGGCAGAATACGTAGCAATAGGGTCAGATACACAGCAAAGCAAGACACAAACTGAATGCTTTCTCTTATAATGCTTTCTCTTATAAGGCAAAAAGATCCGGCAAGGGTCAAAAGGAAGTGTTTGTACTTATAGGGTAATGGGGCCGCAAGAACCAATTAATTACATACTGTCCCTCTTAATTTCACAGAGCCAGCGCGCGTGTGCCCTAGGAGGCGGGGACATGTGTGCTAGCAAGCAGGAAGCACATGGGGCGACAAGGAAGGTGAGACGTGGATGATTGAATGTGATTGCATCGCGGGATACGCACCACAAAACAGGCAGTACGGGCAGTGGTGGGCAGCGGAGGAGGAGTGTGTCCGCAGCTAGCATGTCTTACCACGGCGCAACTCCTAACAGTAACCCCCCCTTAGATCTCCCCCTCTTTTTAGGAGGAACCTGAGCACCAGATGCCGGTCTAGGATGTTCTCCTCAGGTTCCCAGGACCTCTCTTGAGGACCAAAACCCTTCCAATCAACCAGGAAGTACCGTTTCCCCCTGATGGTCTTGGTGGCGAGTATCTCCTGAACTTCAAACTCATCAGAGGCCCCGGTAACAGGGGTAGGAGAGATAATCTTCTGGGAATACCAGTTAAGGACCAACGGCTTGAGGAGAGAGATGTAGAAGGAGTTCGGGATGCGCAGAGAAGGAGGGAGATGTAACTTGTATGCAACCGGATTGATGCAGTGTAGAACTTCAAAAGGACCCAAGAACCGCGGACCCAATTTGTTACTAGGTTGCTTCAGACGGACATACTTCGCAGAGAGCCAAACCTTGTCTCCGGGGAAAAAAAATGGTGGAGATCTCCTCTTCTTGTCAGCCTGGGACTTCATGCGGGAGGAAGCGACAGCTAAAGAACGCCAGTTTTCCTGCCAAATAGATTGAAAGTCCCAAACCAAAAGATCAACTGCTGGTACTCCAGAGGAAGCGGGTAGAGGTAGAAGAGGACATAGATGATGACCGTAATCAATGAAAAATGGAGAGGTACTTGTAGACTCGGAGTCACGATGATTGTAAGAGAACTCAGCCCTGGGTAACAGATTGGACCAGTCATCTTGCCTGACAGAAACAAAATGGCGAAGATACTCTCCAAGTACGGCTCTAACTGGCCGTTGGTCTGCGGATGGTATGCTGATGAAAAGTCTAATTTGACCTAACGGCGAGAGCAGAGGGGCCACCAAAACATGGAAACTAACCGAACTCCTCTGTCAGAAACTATGTGAAGCGGTATTCCATACAGGCGGAAAATATGTTGGAAAAATTGATTTCTGAGTCAAAACAGTCAAAACTGCATCGGCTCCTACTGAAGAGGCACCCACTTCTAGGCAGAACGTCTTATCCAGGAGTGGTCAAAACTGGTATGGAGGCAAAAGCTGACTTCAAACGTGAAAAAGCTTCTTCCGCTGTAAGCGACCAGGACTTGCGATTGGCACCTTTCTAAGTAAGAGTCAAAATCAGAGCTACCAGGGGTGAGAAATGCAGAATGAACTGCCGATAATAGTTTGCAAAGCCTAGGAAGAGTTGAATAGCCCGCAGACTAGAGGGTCGCGGCCAAGTTAGAACCGAAGACTTATCAGGATCCACACGAAGGCCTTGATTAGAGACAATGTAGCCGAGGAACGGCAGAGACGACGTCTCAAAGAAACATTTCTCGAGCTTGGCGTAAAGGCGATTGCTTTAAAGGCGTCTCAGGACCATACGCACATGAGTGTGATGAACTTCCAAGTTGGGCGAAAAGATCAAGACGTCGTCCAGATACACCTCAACACCAGTGTAAAGAAGACCTTGAAAAATGTAGTTGACAAATTCTTGAAAAAATGGCCGGGGCATTACAGAGACTTTGAAAAATCGCGGTAAAACTACGCCATTTTTGCCACAATTTTTCCCAAAAATTGATCTGGTAATGTGACCTGTTGGTGACCTGTGGACACTGGAGGAGGGAAAGTGACCCCACTGAGCTGTTACTTTACACACACACCCTGCTCAAGGTTATACTGCTGATCAGAGGGGAGAGAGGTAGGACACAGACATTACTCACCCTCACATGAAGTTGCCGCTCTGCTGTGTTCCCGGGAGGCCTGTCAGTTTTCGGCCCCATCCTCTTTGCTGTGCTGGGGCGGAGCCATCAATCAGGTACCTTTCATCCCTGCACTGTTGCCTTTCTCTGCTAATGATACGCAGACCAGGAGCAGTGCTGAGATATTTACATAGAAAAAATATCAGCTGAAAGTAGCGCTTGTCTGACTGGGGATCCTGGACAGTGTCCTGAATCCTCAACAGCTGCAGTGGGCCCTTTACCCGGGAGGGGCCGCGGACCACATCTGAATGGACCGGCCGGTCAGTCCGCCCCTGTGTAGGACATTGCCCGGGAGGCTTACTGTGGTGACACTAGTTGAACAGCAGCAGCATCATTTTATCAGAACGTATACTGTAGGTTAATGAACCAGGATCCATTACTGGGTATGTTCACACTGCGGAATTCCCACGGAATTCTGTAAATGAAATTCCGCACAGTGAACGTTAGCATCAGTGTGAATGGGTCTTCCGCGAGACCCATTCACACTGCGGAATTTCAGTGGCGGACAATTCCGCCGCTGAAATTGTTCCGCGCAAAGAAAGAACACGTTCCTTCTTTGCACGGAAATCTGCGAGCACTGCATAGCTGTCAATGGTGACGGCGCAGTGCCACGCAGTCCTACAGCTGCCGGGCTGAATCTCCGATTGCTAAATTCCCGCGACATATCCGTAGTGTGAACATACCCTTAAAGGCCTTTCTTCATCCCTTTACCTGTAGATATTTGTGTCAGTAAGGCTAGGTTCAGACTACGGAATCTCCGGGCAGAAAATTTTTGCCCGGAGATTCAGAGTGCGGCCAGCGCTGACTGAATCAGTCGGCGCTAGGACCGCGCGGACACTGCAGTCTCCAATAGACTGCAATGTGTTCCTCGCGGATTTCCGCCTGAAGAAAGATCAACGCCTTTCTTCAGGCGGAAATTTTCGTTCACAAATTCCAAAGTGTGAATTTGTGAACGGAAAACCATTCACTACACTATACATTTTAGCAAGCGGAATTTCTGCCTGCAATTTCAAAGCAGAATTGCAGGCGGAAATTCCGTAGTCTGAACCTAGCCTAAGTGTTTCTAGTTTGGATCAGAATTTGTTCACTGATGCAGTATGTACACTGGGTTTTGGGACCATTTTTGGTACGCATTGGTACAGGGCCTAAATAGAAACACTTTCCCATAGTACAGATAGTTGCAGTCAAACAGGATGAGCTGTTTCTGTCAGATAATATATCAGTGGGGCAGGTAGTAAAATTGACAGTTTAATGTGCTAGGATATTTTCTATACTTTTTATGCTAAACTAAAGCTGCATTAAGTATCCCTGCTGAGGTTTTGAGAGATGCAATAGCCTTTTCTGAGTGTTCTATTAACTCTTTTTAGGAGTTGCAGCAGAATAGGTGTCATCATGTACTCCAATGTGAAGATGCTGCACCTGCCTCTTGCAGGAGTAGTGCTGGCAGAGGGAGTGGAGTGCTGATTCAGCAGGGAGCAGAGAGTGGACCCCCGTTTAGCAGGTGTTTTCTGTTGGAAAGCCATGGAAGTTGGGTCTGTAGCTTGTCCCTAAAAAAAATCCAAATTTGGTCTCCTTCTCATAAGGTGAAAAAAAATTCCCCCATTCTTGCATTATACCGAGGGTCTAAAAGAGTAGCTATCCAGTACTCATCTCTTTCCTTCATGTGCAGTATGTGGGAGATTTGTGAAAACCAGTCTAGAGGAAAAGTTGCTGAGTTGCCCATAGCAACCAATCAGAGCGCTTCTTTCATTTTCAGAGGCCTTTTCAAAAATGAAAGAAGTGATCTGATTGGTTGCTATGGGCAATTCAGCAACTTATCCTCTGGACAGGTTTTGATAAATCTCCCCCTATATATCTGTCAGTGCCAGCAGCCAGTGGGGGACTAGTGGTAGCTGTAGCCAGCATACAGAAGACATTGGTGGAATAGTGATAGCTGTAGCCAATAGACAGCAGGCAGTGGTTAGCCAGTGACATCTGTAGGCAGAGAACAACAGGCAGTAATGGACTAGTGATAGTTAAATGCTGGGCCTTGTGAAGTTGCTCCATGTGGTTACGTAGAGTTGTAATTCAGAAACTTAAATTTTGGTGTGGTAGCCCTTGGGGGGTGTATGGTAGTTGGGGTGTTGTTTCGGTAAATGAGGGGTTAATGTTAACCCTATAGTTCGTGACGCCAGGCTGAGGGCTAGTATGCTGAGGTAATTCTCCGGCCTATCGCCGCCCTTCCCAGTAACGATAGGTGCATAAACAAAATGACTGAAGGTCCACAAGGTACTTGAACTTGAACAAACTTTACTGAAAGGCTTGCGGTACATCCAATGCACAATAACAGTCTCAGGAATACAGTCTCTATATAGTGCAATGGCTGACAGTTGTTGCAGACCTTGACTTTTATATACAGTCTCTGAATTTAGGGTAATATTTGCAGATCCGTCCAGATTTAGGGGATAGATAAGGTCCGGTGATCATGCAGAGTGCTTAGGGATTGATACACTCTCAATTTAGACTCGATCAGCCGTTGCCGCAAGGCTCGGGCCTAATTCACTGCGGGAGATAGCTGTACAGGTCCTTCCTCGTCAGGAGCACAGAAGCAAAGAGAGAGAGCAATGGCCGCCGCTCCCTTATATGGGCAGGGGCAGGGCCGTTTTGGATTGGTCCCAGTAACTGTCACTCACCATTACAAGGAGTGATGGGTAGAATACGTCATAGGGACCTCCAAAGGTCCTAAAGCAAAATCCATAGAGTTTTCCTGACCACATGACCCGCAGGTCCTGCTACGCTGTATACAGGTAATTAACCATTTATAGACATTTATACAATCATATTTACATGCATCCTAAATAAACCATTAGCTCAATAACTATCTAGATGAGAGGTGACCAGGGGTGAACTAGACAATGGGGACCCCGACGTCCTAGGGACTCTGGCTAAGGGGACCCACATACGCAGGTACCGGATAGGATACGGTACCGGGACACCACATTCGCATCTCTAGTGAAGAAGAAATAGCTTTTGTAAACATTGAAATGTTTGAAAAATTATCAAAATTTCAACAGGTTGCAACAGGTTTTGTGGAAGTGAAGAGAATGCAATGGCTTTTTCCAAGCGTTTCAAAAAGTCTCCCTTTTGGGAATTGCAACAGGATTGGTGTCGCTAAATTGTGAAGAAAAAATAGCTTTTGTATGAAAATCCCAAAAAATGGTTCCCTTTTTTGGAATCATGGGTTGTGTATGTGTAGGTATGGCTTGCAGCAGCAGCAGGAAGGGTGGTGGACTGGTGGTAGTTGCAGTAGCCAGCACAGACAGAGATGATGGACATTTCCATCACGCCATGTGACTGTAGAAGATGGGAAATCCATTGACACCTTGCTCAACATCATATCGTCAGACTCTTCCTCCTCCTGAAATGACTGAGAACCAGTTAATCAGTCTACTAGGGCTGTATTATCCTCTGAAACCACACAACTTCTAGATGACAGTGAAAACATTTGCTCGCTGATGTTGATGCTGCTACTACTACCACCCAGGGGCGGATCCAGAGTCTATTCTCGGGAGGGAAACAATCAGAGTACCGTGCAGTGGTCAATCAGCCCCCTCCCATAGACTTGCATTGAGGGGGCATAGCATGATGTCACGCCCATGCCCCTCTTGACTTCACGCCACACACCCTCAATGCAAGTCTATGAGAGGGGGTGTGTCGACCCCCGCAGCCCGCACCCAGCATTCGGAACAAAATGTTCCGAATGCTTGGGCAGTGGACTACTCCTTTAAGTATGCAGCATAGTTCCCCCCACATTAAGTTGGCAGCACAGTTCCCCCCACATTAGGTAGGCAGCACAGTTCCCCATACATTAGGTGGCAGCACAGTTTCCCCCACATTAGGTAGGTAGTATAGTTCCCCCCACATTAGGTTGGCAGTATAGTTCCCCCACATTAGGTTGGCAGTATAGTTCCCCCACATTAGGTTGGTAGTATAGTTCCTCCACATTAGGTTGGCAGTATGTTCCCCCACATTAGGTTGGCAGTATGTTCCCCCTCATTAGGTTGGCAGTATGTTTCCCCACATTAGGTTGGCAGTATAGTTCCCCCCGCATTAGGTTGGCAGTATAGTTCCCCCACATTAGGTTGGCAGTATGTTCCCCCACATAAGGTTGGCAATATAGCTTCCCCCACATAAGGTTGGCAGCATAGTTTCCCCCACATTAGGTGCAGTATGTTCCCCCTACTTTTTTGCACCTTAATTTGAAGGTTATATTGGTAGCATGATTGCGCATATCTATGATTTATTTTTTCTTGGAAGCGATGCTACCAAAAATCAGCAAATTTGGTCTTTGTTTTTCTTTTGCCATTCACCGTACAGGGTCATATACATTATTTTTTAATAGTTCGGACATTTACAATACCAAAAATGTGTTGTTTTTAAATTTATTTTATTTACACTTTTTAACGACCACGGACATAAATGTATGTCCTGGTTTGACGGGACTTCGCACACCAGGACGTACATTTATGTCCTGTGTATGACCGTGAGCATCGGAACTGTGCTTGCGTCATACATGGCAGGTTCCGGCTGCTAGCAGCAGCCGGGGACCCGCCGGTAATGGCTCACATCCGCGATTGCGCGGATGTCCGACATTAACCCCTCAGATGCCGTGATCAATACAGATCATGGCATCTGCGGCAGTGCGGTACTTTGAATGGATGATCAGATCGCCCGCAGTGCTGCCGCGGCGATCCGATCATCCAGCATGGTGGCCGGAAGTCCCCTCACCTGACTCCGGCCATCTCCTGGGGTCTTCTGCTCTGGTCTGATATTGAGCAGACCAGAGCAGAAGATCACCGATAATACTGATCAGTGCTATGTCCTATACATAACACTGAACAGTATTAGCAATCAAAGGATTGCTATAGAAAGTCCCCTATTGGGACATAAAAAGTGTGAAAAAAGTTGAAAAATGTAAAAATAAAAAGTAAAAAAAAGTGAAAAATTCCCTCCCCCAATAAAAATGAAAATTGTCAGTTTTTCCCATTTTACCCCAAAAAGCGTAAAAGCTTTTTTTTTTTATAAACATATTTGGTATCGCCGCATGCGTAAATGTCCGAACTTTAAAAAAATATTGTTAATTATCCCGTACGGTGAACGGCGTAAATGTAAAAAATAAAAAATAATTAATAAAAAATTATCTAAAAGTTTTATATATGCAAATGTGGTATCGATAAAAAGTACAGATGACAGCGCAAAAAATTAGCCCTCATACTGCCCTATATATGGAAAAATGAAAAAGTTATAGGTGGTCAAAATAGGGCGATTTTAGATTACGGATTTTGTACAAAAAGTTTTTGCATTTTTTAAAGTGGTACAAAAATATAAAGGTATCTAGCCATGGGTATAATTTTAATCGTATTGACCCAAAGAATAAAGAACATATGTCATTTTTACAGTAAAGTGTATAGTGTGAAAACAAAACCCTCCAAAATGTGCACAATTATGGTTTTCATTTAAATTTCCTCCCTAAAACTTTTTTTGGGTTCGCCATACATTTTATGGTAAAATGAGAGGTTTTATTACAATTGGTCACGCAAAAAACAAGCCCTTATATGGGTCTGTAGATGGAAATATAAAGGAGTTATGGATTTTAGAAGGTGAGGAGAAATAAACGAAAATGCTAAAATAAAATTGGTCCTTAAGGGGTTAAGTCCATCCAGGCAGGGCCGGCTCTGCCTATTGGCAAAATAGGCAGCTGCCTAGAGCGCCTTCTTAAATGGGGGGCACCGGACTGCCTGCTGCAAGAAAGCTAGATAACCAGCATCCAAATCACTTACTCATCCAGCAGCACGAGAAAGAGGTTTGTTACAGTATGTCACCCCAGTATAAGGTGGGGCTTGTCAAAGGGCTGGCTAATGGGCGGAGTCAACGTGTGGCAAAATTAGCTTTTGCCTAGGGTGGAAAAAATCCTTGCACCAGTCCTGAAGGGGACTTTTACATGCAATATCTAGACTGCTAACACTGAATAATTCTATGCTATTGCATAGCATTCCTCAGTGTTATTGGTGATATACAGATAGAGCCTGGCCCCAGCAGGCTGCATCAGCAGACCTGACCTAGGACCCACACAGAGAGGTTAGCAGACATCTGGGGGGGCAAACAAACCAATCAGACCTTCATATACATGTTGCGAGGGTGCCGATCGGATAGGGGGACAGTCATTTGGGTGCACAAGTGCCATGACTGTAATTGATCACAGCAATAAGGAGGTTACCGAATGAGAACAGCGATATCCTTGTTCTCTGTTATTGACAGTAAGTGTGCAGCTGCTGATAGCAGCCATCAGTTACAGCCTATGAAGCGAGCGCAGCTCTTGTAATCCATCCTTTGATGAGATGATTGCTAAAAAGTTATCAACTTAAAGCAAGATGGGTTAGCCTACGCCAAAGTCTGGTGGTCAGAGTAAAAACTGCAAGATTTTATTTGTTATATATATATATATATATATAAGAAAAATTTTTCATAAACTTTAAAATTGAATCAATAATCCTTAACATATACTTGTACTACAAGCTCTTTCAGAGTAACTGTTTCAAAGTCAAATGTTCTTTTCACTTTCATTTCGTACATCTGTAATTTATCCCGTAAAGTCATGTAGTCATTGCCTGTTTTATAAGCCAATGAAATCAAGGCGTCTAATAGTGGCACATAATATTTGTGCATTGTGTGCTTCTCCAGAAGTTCTATTGCTTTCATCCCAACTTCATAAGCCATTTCTGATTGATTCATATCTCTGTGGCATACAACTAATGCACACAAAGTTGGCACCAGTAAAGTTGGACAATGTTCAACCAACTTTTCTTGTAGATAAACAACTTGCTGAAAGATCCCTATCGCTGTACTGTACTGTCCTCCTCGTATACAGCTATATCCTTCTATCAGTTCTGGCTCAATGAAAAACATTATGTATTTCTGGGACTTTCTTACACATCTTATAGCATATAATTCACCAAGATAGTCTTTAAGTGCCACCATCCTCTTGCTGATCATCTCTTCAGTAAGATTTCCCATTAAGACTTTTTTAGGAAATACTACATCTTCCATTTCTTCCTTAAAGTCTTTTAGTAAATTCCTGTGAAGGCATTCAAAGTCAGAGTATCTTCTCTCAATAAAGACTTTCTTTCCATCAAAACTTCCTGTTTTGATTATTACAATCTTGTACAGCTGTAAATAAGAATTGGTTTATTTTATTGAAATATACAGTAACAATGAACAAGACAAATCAGAAGAAGAAAACTGGTCCAGAGAATTGGTGATATGTTGTATAAATCAAAGGGTTATTCCGCCCCTAGACATCTTATCCCCTATCCAAAGGCTATGGGATAAGATGTCTGATCGTGGGGGGTCCCACCACTGGGGACTCCCACAATCTCCATGCTGCATCCGGCGTACGTTTAGAGCATTGTGGCTTGTGACGTCATGGCCATGCCCTGCTCGTGATGTCGCAGCCACTAACCCTCAATGCAAGTCTATGGGAGGGGGTGTGACGGCCCATAGACTTGCATTGAAGGGGCATGGACATGACGTCACGAGTGGGGCCACGCATCGCCAGTCATCCAGCATGGAGTGAATTTCGCTCTGTGCACCGGATGTCTTGGGTAGGGGATAAGATGTCTAGGGGCGGAGTACCCCTTTAAAATGTCACTGTCACTTAATTAAAAAAAAACTTTTATAGGTTAAAAATACATGTCAAACATCCTTAACAACCACTTAAGCATAACTAAGCTTTTCTCTCCCCATCTCATTCATTACTTCCTAAGATGGGCTGCATAAACTTAGTATGTATCTGTCTTGTTTAGTGACAAGCAATACAACAAGAAAAGCGCTTAAGCAAGATGAAGAGAACAGTGCTCCCATCTCATTCTAGGGATCAGTGGGCAGTAGCGTACATGGAAGAAAGCGGGCCCATAGCAAATATTGCAATGGGTCTCCTAATATGTCGTCTGATTTTGCTTCCTAGGATAGAAAAGTTTGGTGTTTATTTCCCCTTGCTTTCCATAAATTCCTTCATTAATTTGCTGGCAATATAGTTTCCTGGAAAGAGAAGTTCTGCAGTTTCTTACCAATAGAAAAAGGAACAGATCATTCAGAATGGGACACTGTCTCTTCAAGGGACCCATAGCAGCCGTATTGTCTGCCACTATGATACATACTGTACATACTTGTCCATAGGGTCTCAGCACCCACAGAGATCAAAATATTTGGCTTGTCAAAAGTCTTTTAAAGTAAAAGTGACAAAAAAAAAAACACAAAAAAATGTGGACATGCTATGTGAAATACCAAAACTGTTATCAAAAGAAATTTTCTATTGTACTATCAACAGGAGTTTTCTCACATAAACAAATTATGACATTTTGCTGTCACTATACTTTATGAAACCACCCATGGAAATAGCGAAAAACTGCAGAAAAATTCTGCTTGGAAATTTTATTGCAGCAGAGTCCCATCGTTTTCAATATGTTCCATGCACATGGTGGAATTTCAGCACTGGAAACATCTACCAAACCAACCCCCGAAAGAATTTACTAATCAATTCATTCAGCGGAATACATTAGGAAATGCATTGTTGTTTACGAGAACCACGTATTTCTGAGCAGTCCTAGCACCCCGAGATTCGTGGAATGTCCGACCATGTTTTCCGGAGGTACATTCCACAAATATCCTACTGTGTGAACATAGCCTAACAATGGTCTAACACTCAGATTGTCCCATGTTATTAAATTGCATTATCAGAAGTCAGACAAAGTATTATTTTGATTCTTTCGAAAAGAATTCAGGAAACACAAAGCAGTCATTTCTAAAAGAGTCACATTCTAACACCTACAAGCTTATTCACTAAGCCCTCTCCATTCTAGTCAGGAGCCCTATGGGGGAGATTTATCAAAACCTGTGCAGAGGAAAACGTGTCCAGTTGCCCATAGCAACCAATCAGCTCGCTTCTTTCATTTTCATGAAGGCATGTGAAAAATGAAAGAAGCAATGTGATTGGTTGCTATGGGCAACTGGGCAACTTTTCCTCTGCACAGGTTTTGATAAATCTCCCCCTATGTGTGCAGCACACCACACCCTGCTTTATAGTCATCTACAGGCATTTATTTACACAGCCTTACCACAAACTTAGAAAGAAAGTCCTCAGCTATCCGGGTGGACTGGATCTGAAAAAGTAGTTTGACTGGTTTTCCTTCATATTTCTCTTTCTCCCAGTAAAGCTGAAGTTCTTTTGTAGTCATAAGATGATGGTAGCATACAGGACTGTCTCCTACAAATAAAACATGGAAAATGACCTAAATATCTTAATTTTACCTACAATGAGAAATGAGTGTTTCAAATTTCTGACTTTAGTTTCAGGCTATTTTTACTTTGAAATTCAAAGTGTTTTTTTTATCTACCCCAACAGAGGACAAAATGACACTCACTTGGCCTCACCAGAAGCTTTCCTAGCACATTCTATAAAAAGGTACTTCTTATTCAGTATGGAATTGCCATACTTTTCCCTTTGCTATGAAACATATTCAAATGTGTTCACCCAGAATTTGTTGAAACAAGAATCCAATATTAACTGAAGTTTTCATATGGACAACTTTAGACAAGCAAAAAATGGTGTAAGACAGTGACAGGAATGGTGGTTTTGGATGGCAATATTCCCCCAAGGTATCTGTCATAGGGAAGCCCATCCAGAGAAAGATGGGTTACATATGAGGAATTCATGAATAGTTAATTCCCTAACAGATCATAGCTGACAAGGACTTTAATAAAGTCTTTTTTTTTTTTTTAGCCTGGATGTTTATAAAATGAACAGCAGGTTGGTAGTGTGGCCTTTTTATTACCTTCTTGGAAAGTCCAGGGTTAGGCCCAAATCAGCACAAGTGCTGATGACAACTGGTTTCTGGAGGCTGTGAGAGACCTGTACCAGTGATGAGAATTGAAGTCCTTTCTGCGACAGAGACATTTTAATGTGTGTGACACATGACTGTTGATGTGTTTTGTTGGGTGGCTGGTAGTAAGTCACCTATATAGATGGGGAAGATTCTAGCATAACAAGCAGAATGAGAAGCCCAAACATTACTTCCATGTCCTTGTCTTTGACGACTGTTTGCCTGACTCTACAGAGGTATTCTCCCACAATCATTAGAAGATAGAAATAAACAGACTATGGAATTACTACATTATTACAACAAAGAAAGGTGTAAACGTAGACCATTTGAGGGGTTGCTAATTTGTGGATTTTCCTCACCTGTTTCATTTACTTCATTCTGTATAGGTCCTGCTTCTTCTGGTAAGGTTGGTGAATTACTTATTACCTGACCATTTTCCTCATCTGTTTTATTCGCTTTAATCTTGGTATGTTCCAATTCTTCTGCTAAGGTTGGTGAAGGTTGACTTATCATTTGACCATCTTCTTGGGAGCCTTCGGCATGCATGTTCTTTTTGTTTGAAGCACAGCTTTCACTTTGTGTTGTTTTGGCCCCATCTGTTACACTTGTTTTCCTCTCAGAATGTTCTGCTTCTTCTGGTAAGGTTGGGGAATCAGGTATTTCACTATCTTCATTGGAGCAATCATTCATATTGACAGTTACTGTCTGACCTTCACTTTAAGAACTTCATTTGTTTCCTATTTGTTTAGAAGCTTAGGATTGTTTGCTTCCTCAAGCAGTGAATCCTGTATTGTTTTAACACTTATTTGGAGGCTTCAGTCTTTTAATCCTGAATTTAGGACAAAATAATTTCAAATAAATCATTGACAAGACTAATGGTATCTTCATATGTCAATCATATTTTGAACTGGACCCTGAAAAGGCCTGGGTTGTAATACCTGTAATATTGACCAGGCAAATACAATAATTCCAGTGCTAATACAATATTTATAGTCTGCAAGTGTTTCAAAACCCACGAGAATCGACTTATCTGGTTTATTCACACATACAGTATCTTGCACATATTTGATTTGCAGGATTTGAAGCTGCAAATTTGAAGCTATGTTCAACCATTTAGTTTACATAAAAATTTGCAGCATAAAATCAAATATGTGCAGGATACTGTATGTGTGAATAGACCCATCCTTTGTATTTTCATAACTGACAAGTTAAATATATAGTAGTATGTTCAAAGTCCAGGACAAATTCATTATAAATGGGACAAATATGTGCACCAGGTGTATTTGACAGGACAAAAAAAAAGATGTGTAACCTACATCTTAAATCATTGTGAAGAGGTTTGTTATTGAAGGAACACAAAGATTCGTA
Source organism: Hyla sarda (assembly GCF_029499605.1). NCBI lineage: Eukaryota > Metazoa > Chordata > Amphibia > Anura > Hylidae > Hyla > Hyla sarda. The sequence goes on from NC_079194.1 coordinate 210,052,785, forward strand.
AAATGGTCCTAATCTATGTGTTCTTTTTTTTGTTTTTGATGTAATATCCATCAGATGATGGGCTATAGCTGGTTTCAGAAACTGAACATAAAAATCATTTAATATTACCATGATCCAGTTATTGCCTAATTTACTTAGTGCCTTACTGCCAGTTTCCTTTACTGGAGTAAAACACTTAAAACCACTGTACATGTACAGCCCGATAATAGTGAGGGTTCAGGAGCAACACGAATCAGCTACAATATAAGATGGTTTCTGCTTCAATCACCAGGAGCAGAGATAGCTCTGATGTTAGCCTTTCACCCCTTAGATGTCACAGTCAATAGCAGCTGTAGCATCTAAGTGGCCCCTCCATCAGCCACTGGCCACCAGTTCTAACACAGTGGGATGTCTGCAATGCTATAAAAAAATATAAAAATATATATATATAAAAAAAATGTTAATATATATATATAGACCCCAAGGTACTGTATTTTTTTTGTTTTATATATAAACAATAAGAAACCCTGCTGATAATTTGGCATTTCTGAATTCATAGTGACCAAAAGTTTTAGTTTTATTATTGTATTTATCCACATGACACCATTATCATGTGATTTATACCACATGGCGAACACTGTACAACACAAAAGCAATTCCAGAATTGCTATTTTCTGTTACCTTTGTTTAACAAAAACAGGATAAAAAGTGTTTAAGATAATTATTTAGTTTGGAGAAAATATGTTAGGGAGGATTTAATCACAATGTACAAATATATAAATTGACAGTACAGAGATCTTTCTAGTGATCTTTTATACCTAGGCTGGTAACTAGAGATGAGTGAATTTAAAAAAAATGCAATTTGGCCAATTTTCTGAATTTTCCGAAAAACAAATCTCTATTACAAACGGCTATTTCTGGCCTACAGAGAGCCTCAATAGAGGTGTAGAACACTTTGTCTTGCTGTAACATGCATAGGATGTGTGTTGGGTTAGTGAAATAATACATGCAGATTAGAGGCATCGCTATTAGAATCACTGTCGCAGAGTGGCACAATGACAGAGTCTGGAGATGGCATCAGTATGAGGAGACCATATAGTGACTGAATGACACAGTGTGGAGGTGGCTGCAGCATGAGGAGACCATATAGTGCCTGAATGACACAGTGTAGAGGTGGCGGCAGCATGAGGAGACCATATAGTGGCTGAATGACACAGTGTGGAGGTGGCAGCAGCATGAGGAGACCATATAGTGGCTGAATAACACAGTGTAGAGGTGGCGGCAGCATGAGGAGACCATATAGTGGCTGAATAATTAATGTACCAGCAGCACGAGGAGACCACACGGGGGTACAGTGACACAGCCTGGAGGTTGTGGAAGCATGAGTAGACCATATAGTGGCTGAATGGCACAGTCTGGAATGGGTGGCGAGGAGACCATGTAGTGGCTAAATGACACAGCCTGGAGTTGGCGGCAGCATGAGGAGACCATATAGTGGCTGAATGACACAGCATGGAGTTGGCGGCAGCATGAGGAGACCATATAGTGGCTGAATGACACAGCCTGGAGGTGTCTGAAGCATGAGGAGACCATATAGTGTCAGAATGAGCTCAGGCCTCTCGCTGTGACTCCTGCTGCCACTCACCCCTAGTCTGCTGTGACCTCTGCCTGCGCCTGATGAATTTAGGCCTCTTCCACTCATTTGTGCGTATATGAGGGGAGGACAATACGCTCCACTATGCTTAAAACTGTTTTTGTCTACAACACCAGCAGGTGTGTACTTTTGGCTGGCCTTTCACAGTATCTAGGCCCTTAAGACTTTAACAGGAACAAAATGGTACATCACTTAGATGTATGCATGTGGAATGCACTTATGAGGGGAGTACAATGCGCTCCAGTATGCTTAAAACAGTATTTGTCTACAACACCAGCGGGTGTGTACTTTTGGCTAGCCTTTCACAGTATCTAGGCCCTTGAGACTTTAACAGGAACAAAATGGTACACCCCTTAGATGTACGCACAGGTAACACTTCATAGAGGACAAAAAGCTTTTAGTACTCTGCTCACCCTAACTGGCTGGCTACTATTAGCTTTTCAGTTGTTTTGCATAGCAGTGCTGCAGCACACAGTGACTGCACCCACAATTGCACTTTCTCTCTCAATCTCTATCTTCCCTATCAGTGCTTCTAGGCTGGATTTGGGATTAATGTGAATCACTGCTGTAATACACCCACAATTGCACTCTCTCTCTCTTTTCTCTCTCCCTTCCCTATCAGTGCTTCTAGGCTGGATTTGGGCTTGAGGTGAATTGCTGCTGTAAAAATTATTTTCTGTGCAACACACTGCTCTCTGTCCCTCTCTCTCTGCAACAGAATGCTGATGTGACTGGCCGCAAGATGGCTGCCGATTATATAGGGCTGTGACACAGGGGTGTCTGACTGCTGATAGGCTGCAAGCTGCATGTGATACAGGGTCATGCCACCTATCTGCCTTCCTGCCTTGCATTCCTGCCTTCCCAGAGTTCCTTGCCCCATGTCCCCACATGGGGATCTTCCATTTTCGATGCCCTGGAACCTAAACCGCACTAAATGGAGTTTAATGAAGTGATTTGTGTGATCGAATCACGGTAATATTCACATTCGTTACAAATTGAATTTTTCCTGAAATTCGTAACTAATACGGATTAGTCAGAATCTATTCGCTCATCCCTACCGGTAACCATGACAAGGGGTATCCTCTATGTCTAGAGGAAAGAATGATTCTTTACTGTAAGAGCAGTGAAACTATGGAACTTTCTTCTTCATGATGTTGTAATGGTGGATTAATTAAATACATTTGGGGAGGGGGGCTAGATGTCTTTCTGGAAAATATAATATTACAAGTTATGGATATTTGATTTATGGGGATTATTCTTATTGCTATATTGGAGTTGGAAATACATTTCTCCTTTGTTATGGGGCAACTGGCATCTGTCTCATAGGGGGCATGGCTTTCTATGGATCAATACAGTAGGGTAATAGGTTGAACTTGATGCACATTAAAAAGTTATGGCTCTCGGAATATGATGACACAAAAACTCATAATTGAATGTCAATGCATTATATGTGCCTTACATATACACTATTAATAATGTAGCTCAACCTTGAAAAAAGAAGCCCTCATATAGCTACATGGAAAGATAAAAAAAAAAAAAAGTTATGCTTCTCGAAATGAGACAATAAAAAAATGAGTCACCATATCATAAAAGACAATCCTTTCTATATCAATAAAGGTTTAATAAGGACTATGTTCCCTCTCTATCTTTATGTGTCAGACACTGTTTACATTGCACATTGCATGTATGTGCTGTCAGTTATGGATATGCTGAAGGTGGTAATATGCCCCACTAATCTGAGCTATGCCCTCTATCCATAGACATCCAGGCTGAGGTAGGGCAGTCATAATTTATTTCCCAACCAGAGTACCTCCAGCTGGTGCAAAACTACAACTTCCAGCATGCTGTTGGAGGCACACTACTTGGGAACCATTGACCAATAATGTATCCCCCCATTTTCCCACAGCAACCAATCACAACTTAGCTTTCACTTTACCAGAACTCGTTATCTGAGCTGTGATTGGTTGCTATTTTTTGCTCTCACACAGTTTGATAAATCTGGGCCATAAAGTTTTATGTGAATAAAGGTCAAGGGACTAAGCAGCAATTTTGTTCTAAGTTTGTAACTTACATGATGTCAAAACTGAATAGAAATCCTTTACATGATACCATTTAAAAATGTTATTATTCTAGAAGACACCTTTTTATTTCTTTTTCTCTTCTAATGCTATCATATTGGTATTTTATATAGATTATGAATATATTTAAGTGGCCACAGGGGGTCATTTTAGACATTATGCCTATCATTGATTCATTTTAGTATCTGATACAGTTCTATATTCAGCTTGTAGAATATTGATTAGGATGATTGGGATTTTATGCCAAGCCAGAATTCCCCCCAAGAAGGGAAGACCGTGACGTGCTAATGGCCTTTTTTGAATGTCTATACTCCGGAAGCGGTGCTTCTCTCTCATGCGATGGTTTCAACAAACGATGGTCCATTTGGAACGGATTACCATCGTATGTTGAGGGACCACTGTATATAAAGAAGATGACCGCAGCACTCAAAAGATTAGTGAAAAAAAAGTGATGGTAGCTTTATTCCATTCTCAAATACAGATGAAAAATCTCGGCTGCCTTTGCAGTTGCATCTGTATTTGAGTATAGAATAAAGCTACCATCATTTTTTTTTTCACCCATTTTTGAGTCATCTTCTCTTTATCTGATTATTGGGCCAGTGACCCGGGCCAACAGGCTGATTGCACCAATTTATTTTTCTGCTATTTGGTTGTACTGCTCTCCTGCTATATATATATATATATATATATATATATATATATATATATATATATATATATATATATACATATATATATTCCTCACAAGGCAGGCGCTGACTTGCACTGATCCATCTGCACCACATTGCTCCTCTGCTGTAACTACTGCATCCTCATCCGGACTCAGTGAGAACCCCTTCTACAACACGTTGAGGTCTCCACCCTCGCTTGTAGCCGCTTAGAGTACAAAAGCCACAGAGGACTCGTGTATACTAAAAGGGTGAGCGGTACATTGTACCACACTCTCTCTATTTACAGGACTGCATTGTGAATCCCAGGAGAGCGAGCAGGACATTAAGGTGCCACCAGTCGCGCTTGTCTTTATCACAGGAATTATTTATTTGCCAGCATGCAATTTTATCTAAATACATGACATATATGAACAATAGGTGTTCTCATTTTTTTTTTTATAGGACTGATTAAGAGTTTTTTTAGACTGCCATAACAGTGGGCCACTTTGTTTTATTTATCTCAGACCCCGTGTTGCATTTTTATTTTGTATAATTTCAGTGTGGTGATTTAACCTTTAACGTACTTATTTTAATAAGTGTTTATTTAGACACCCACAAGGACCCTGTTGGTGGATCATTTGAACAATTCTTGTAATTTTATATTTTACTACATTTTATGCACTATTATGTCTATTTACTAATATCTCATTAAACCATGCCTAACATAGACTATACAATTTCTTGTTTAATTTTTAGCATTAATCATATATATATATATATATATATATATATATATATATATATATCCGTATTTTTCACTGTATAAGACGCACTTTTTCTTCCCCAAAACTGGGGAATACACATTAAAACCGGTGGTCCCTGCGGCCATCAACGGCCAGGACCCGCGGCTAATACGGGACATCACTGATCGGGGTGATACCCTGTATTAACCCTTCAGACGCGGTGATCAAAGCTGAAGTGAAAGTGACACTAACCCGGCTGCTCAGTCAGGCTGTTCGGGACTGCCACACCGAAAAGCTTACAAGACACTGGGAGGGACCTTACCTGCCTCCTCGGTGTCTGCTCCGTGCCCGGATCCCCTGCATGGCCAGCGCTCTCCTTTGTCATCATCACTTCGTCGCGCATGCCGTCCCGTCATCCAATAGGAGCGGCATGCATAGCGGCGTGCATAGCGGCGTGCATAGCGGCGTGCATAGCGGCGTGCTTAGCAGCGTGCGTAGCGACGTGATGACGGTGACGGAGAGCGAGGATACCGGGCAGCAGAGACGTTCCGGAGCGACGGGGACGCCCCGGGGACGTGGCGACAGCGATGGAGGGCGACATCCAGAGCAGCGGTGACAAGCGGTGACAGGTCTGGAGCGGGGGGGGACACGTGAGTATTACCTCCTATACCAGTGGTCTTCAACCTGCGGACCTCCAGATGTTGCAAAACTACAACTCCCAGCATGCCCGGACAGCCAACAGCTGTCCGGGCATGCTGGGAGTTGTAGTTTTGCAACATCTGAAGGTCCGCAGGTTGAAGATCACAGTCCTATACTTTACATTGTATTTGGTTCAGAATCTTTATTTTCTAGATTTTTCTGCTCTAAAATTGAGTGTGTCTTATATGCCGGAGCATCTTATATGACGAAAAATACGGTATATACATATATATATATATATATATATATATATATATATATATCATGTGATTGTTTTGTGCAGCGTGATACTATTTTTACATGTTATACCAGCACTTGAATTCTTGTTATTACTAACCTCTAGATACCTGTTGAAAAAGGTCCCCATGACCGAAACACACTAATATTGGTATCACCTATGAAATGAGAATGATCTATATGCAATGAGGGTCTCTTCTGGCCACAAATCTATTATTAAAAGATTATACGAGCCGCATGGAAATATCTTCATTTTTTAAAGAAAATAAAACTCATAAAATAGTTCTTGCATAAGATACGTGTGGCGTGCAGTTGTTCTTTTTTTTTCAATCTAAAAACTCGGTCTTGGGCTATTTTGCAAATCATTAAATTGCATAAAAAAATCTAATTTACAAATTAAGATTCACTGAAAGAAAATTTAACAGAATGCGATTATTCTAAACTATGGCCTGGTGAATCACACAAAATGATTCATGTATTTATAATACTCTCTTAAACTACAAGCAAAGTTCTACTTTCACGTACAATACATAAAAAAATATAACACATATTACTGAGAGATAATAAAGCTGTGACGCAACATTAGGAGAGATCATACACTGTGACACATACCTTTTGCGGTAGATATTCTACATACAAATTCATTTGTCATCACCAAAGCTCAGAGTGCGTTTGCCTCCAGGAACCGGCCGGAATGTATTTAAGCTGCTGACTTGAAAAGCTGCAAAAAAGGAGGAAGTGATAGTTCTTCTTCCCTTTTATTTTAATCTGGGTGTTTACCATGCAGTTACGTTTTATACAGTCTAAACAAAGTCTTCTGCCTGTGCCAGCTGGCATAAAAACTAGACAATATCCATTGTGTATAATATACATTCTGAAGTGTTGTTAAATGTTACAAACAATCATAAAACATAAAGTTACCACAAAATATTAACTACATTTTATGGAATAGAGCACTCCGGTAGGTTGTACTGCCATCTACATCATTTAATGCCATTTTTACACTCTGTAAAAGAAGCAGAAAAATGAAAAGGACAGTGTGCCAGATCCATAGCATGATAAACACCATTGGTGCCAGGCACCACATTGTTAATAGGGTCCATCAGGTTTTGTGGTGTCCCTTATTTTACAGGAAGAAAAGTGTTGCATTTCATGTTATGCTTTCTATCATATCCTACCAAATGATGCTGAAATCTATAACAGAGCCTCTAATACAGATGTGAACACAACATTACCTCTGCAACAGATATATCCATCATAATGATCTTGCAGAGAATACCCTGTGTACCCACAAGATAGCTACAGGAGCACTGCTGTAATACACTAACCTAACATCCTGGATTAACGAAAACTCTGTCAGTACCAAGTGAAGCCTATGTTATTGACATGTTGAAATACCTTCAGCACCACATGACACCAACAAATCTACCTTCAAATTGAAATTGATGTACATTCTGTCATTTAATTCTAATGAGAAAAAACGTCTTTCTTCAGTTAAAATTATATATATATATATAATATACAAATACAAATATGTTCATATACACTCACCAAGCAACACTTAACAAGCATGTTTGTGTGTTTTTCACCACATTTTGGCAACTGTTCTGTTTGCAAATCCCCTTTCTTGCTCCTTGTTGTCCCTGCCATTTTTGGAGGAGGAAGGGGCGTTCCCTTACGTAAGCCAATGTTTGTCTTGGCATTTCCTCCTCATAGTGTTGCTTGGCTTGGGAGTGCGCATAGACCCACCAGAAAATAGACACAGGTTGCTAGTTCTGTGACATGCATTGAAACACTTCTGTATTTTGTCTTGCTTTTTTCTCATGCGTCCCAGCAGCTTAGTCGGGCTGATCGGGACTATCGCGATAAAATCGCGATGTCCCGATCAGCTAGGATGCGAGCGGAGGTCCCCTTACCTTGCTCCGTCGCGTCCGATCGGCGTATGATTGCTCCAAGCCTGAGCTACAGGCTTGAGCAATCAACCCCCTATTAGGTTAGGTTCACACTACGTTTTGTAACTACGGTTCCCGTATACGGCTGGGAGGAGGGGGCGGGGCTTAATCGCGGTGCCCGCACTCAGCCATATAAGGGAACCGTATTTAATGCATGTCTATGAGCCAACCGGAGTGAACCGCAGCCTCCGGCCAGCTGCTTTTTCGGCCGTATGCGGTTTCCCGACCGTAGGCAAAAACGCGGTTGACCACGTTTTTGCCTGCGGTCGGGAAACCGCATACGGCCGAAAAAGCAGCCGACCGAAGGGCTGCGGTTCACTCCGGTCGGCTCATAGACATCCATTAAATACAGTTACCCTATACGGCTGAGTGCGGGCGCCGCAATTAAGCCCCGCCCCCCTCCTGCCAGCCGTATACGGGAACCATAGTTACAAAACGTAGTGTGAACCTAGCCTTACGCTGATCCATGCAAAGCTATGGCTTTGCAGGGATCAGGGTAAAAGATCAGTGTGTGCAGTGTAATAGTCCCCTATGGGAGCTACAACACTGCAAAAACAAAGTGAAAAAAGTTAATAAAGGTCATTTAACCCCTTCCCTAATAAAAGTTTGAATCACCCCCCCCCCCTTTTCCCATACAAAAAAAAACCTGTGTAAATAAAAATAAACATATGTGATATCACCGCGTGCGTAAATGTCCAAACTATAAAAATATATTGTTAATTGAACTGCATGGTCAATGGCGTATGCGCAAAAACATTCCAAAGTCCAAAATAGTGTATTTTTGGTCACTTTTTATATAACAAAAAAATGAATAAAAAGTGATCAAAAAGTCTGATCAATACAAATGGTACCGATAAAAACTTCAGAACACGGCGCAAAAAATGAGCCCTCATACTGGCCCATACGTGGAAAAATAAAAAAGTTATAGGGGTCAGAAGATGAAAATTTTAAACGTATACGTTTTCCTGCATGTAGTTATGATTTTTTTTCAGAAGTAATACAAAATCAAACCTATATAAGTAGGGTATCATTTTAACCGTGTGGACATACAGAACAAAAATAAGGTGTAATTTTTACCGAAAAATGCACTGCGTAGAAACGGAAGCCCCCAAAAGTTACAAAATGAATTTTTTTCTTCAATTTTGTCCTCATTTTTTGCGCCGTGATCAGAAGTTTTTATTCGTACCATTCTTGTTTTAATCAGACTTTTTGATCACTTTTTATTCATTTTTTAATGGTATAAAAAGTGACCAAAAATAAGCTTTTTTGGACTTTGGAATTTTTTTACGTGTACGACATTGACCGTGCGGTTTAATTAACTATATATTTTTATAGTTCAGACATTTACGCATGCGGTGATACCACATATGTTTATTTTTATTTTTATTTACACAGTTTAATTTTTTTTTATGGGAAAAGGGGGGTGATTCAAACTTTTAATAGGGAAGGGGTTAAATGACCTTTATTAAGACTTTTTTTTTACTTTTTTTTTTGCAGTGTTATAGGTCCCATAGGGACCTATAACATTGCACACACTGATCTCTCATGCTGATCACTGGCATGTATTAACACGCCTGTGATCAGTGTTATCGGCGCTTGACTGCTCCTGTCTGGATCTCAGGCACGGAGCAGTCATTCATCGATCAGACACCGAGGAGGCAGGTAAGGGCCCTCCCGGTGTCCTGTAAGCTGTTCGGGACACCGCGATTTCACTGCGGCAGTCCCGAACAGCCCGACTGAGCAGCCGGGTTACTTTCACTTTCATTTCAGACGCGGCGGTCAGCTTTGAACGCCGCGTCTGAAGGGTTAATACAGGGCATCACCGCGATCGATGATGTCCTGTATTAGCCACGGGTCCCGGCCGTTGATAGCCGCCGGGACCGACCCGATGTGACGCGGGGACACCGCGTGACCCAGCGGCATATCGCGGGAGCCGGCGGAGGACGTACATATACGTCCTTTGTCGTTAAGGAGTTAAGGGGATATGGTATACCAATGCTAAGAACACCTCCCTAGTGAGGGTGGGAACTTATGTTAATTGCAATGGTTATATAAGCTTGGGCAACCACCTAATAATGGAGAACTATGAAGTGTTTGATTGACTTTGTTTGATTTACTTTAGTGTATACATTCTGATAATGAATTGGGACGGGAGTAAGATATTTACTACGCTGTTTGTATTTTTAAAATAAACACATCAGTCAGAGCAATGTCTATTTTGTACACAGTTTATGCTACATATTTAAATGGCTAACAATTTTATATAATCCAAACAAACATGCCAGATAAAGCCAGATAAACATGCTTAGTTGTAATCTTTTGTTCATAGACTGTTATGGGCTAATACTTTTTTTTCATATTACAGAAATCATACAGTGTAGCATAACATGCCAGATTGCGAGTATACTTTCCCACATGTTGCAGATACACTGCAGATTTTTTGCAGCAGACAATGTGCCAATGGCAGAAGTGGATCCAGCTGTAACGGAGAAGTATAGAAACCTTCCTTTATATTTCTCTTCCAGCTGGATCCACTTTTGCCTTTGAAACAATATCTGCTGCTTAAAATCTGCAGTGAATCTGCAACACGTGTTCCTAAAACATTGCTCATGGAGGCACCATAGAATGTCATGGGGTGTGTATAAAGCCATCATACAATGTGTATTAAAATCAATATACTCTATGGACTTGCATTGCAGTAAAGTGCGAAGGAGATTCAGCAGACAGTTAAGAGCGAAAGTAAGTAGACGTATGCAAGAAAGGAAGCATGCTTAGACTTAGGAGGGGAGAAACATTTCACCATGCACTCCTGCTAGCTACTGTCTTCTGTTACAACTCTAAACACTCTTACTGAGAGCTTTACAGCAGTCGATAAGTGTCTACGAGGATAAAGGTGGAGGCTTGAGGACGTGCTGGTATGTAAAATAAACTTTTATGTGTTATTCTGCACTCAGACTATCTACACTGTAATGTATATGCAAAGCAGCTGTTTCAGAAAGCATGTGCAAATTCTCCCGGACCCTGTTATAATCTGTCGGATGACTTGGTGTAGAGAATTTTCTTAGAATTTTTTGTTTTTTTGCTATGAGCCTGGCAAACTAACATTATAGAGCATGGCAACATTACCCACTGCAATGGTTTGTCAGTTATACAAAGAATAGCTCTGACATATGTGATGTTTTATTTGAAGGTCCATTTGTATGCTTATAGTAGGGGATCCCGTATATTTAGACGCTGCTATAATTTGTATGCTTGTTGCTCAAAATATAGAACTGGCCTCATACAATGTTTATTAAAATCAATATACTCTACGGACTTGCATTGCAGTAAAGTGCGAAGGAGATTCAGCAGACAGTTAAAGGGGTAGTCCAGTGGTGAAAAACTTATCCCCTATCCTAAGGATAGGGGATAAGTTTGAGATCGCGGGGGGTCCGACCACTGGGGCCCCCTGCGATCTCTCTGTACGGGGCCCTGGCTCTCCGCCGAGATAGCGGGTGTCGACCCCCGCACGAGGCGGCGGCCAACACGCCCCCTCAATACATCTCATCAATACATCTCAATGGCAGAGCCGGAGATTGCCGAAGGCAGCGCTTCGGCTCTGCCATAGAGTTGTATTGAGGGGGCGTGTCGGCCGCCGCCTCGTGCGGAGGTCGACACGCCCCCTTCCCGCGGGCTGTCGGGGCTCCGTACAGGAGATTGTAGGGGGCCCCAGCGGTCGGACCCCCCGCGATCTGCAACTTATCCCCTATCCTTAGGATAGGGGATAAGTTGCTCACCACTGAGTCACCACTGGACTACTCCTTTAAGAGCAAAAGTAAATAGAAGTATGCAAAAAAGGAAGCATGCTTAGACATAGGAGGGGAGAGACATTTCACCATGCACTCCTGCTAGCTACTTTCTTCTGTTACAGCTCTAAACACTATTATTGAGAGCTTTACAGCAGTCGATAAGTGTCTACGAGGATAAAGGTGGAGGCTTGAGGACGTGGTTTCCTCTAGCTACTCTAGTTTACTCCTACTCTCCATAAAAATATGTTAAAGTCAGATTTTTGTTTATATTGTTTTCTTTGGTTTAATTTGGTGCATCTTCAAACATCTTTATATACATTTATGTAAAAAACATTTATATATTTTAGACACTCCCTGTGGCTTATGCAACAAGGGAGAATGGCTTATAGGGGAACTCAGGTACTTAACAACTTATCCCCTATCCATAGGTTGTTAAGTACCGGAGGAGAGCGCGTCTTTTTACCCACACCACCCGATTTCGGGGTACTCCATGTCAGCGACACATGGGCTCTGCTCAGAGAGCAGAGTGCTCACCTCCCTTCGCCAACACTAACATCCTAGTGACGTGAGAATTGAATTAATGAAGCGGGAGGTGGGCCATGGCAGAATACAGATGAGGCACGTGAGCTCAGCCAGCCGGCTCCCCAACTCCAATGTGCGCTGGGGCGCATTAGGAATAAAGCTATTTTCTACCATAACACTGTACCTAAGAAACAGATTTAAGTAAGTGGCCCGTCATTTTACAGCTCTTCCCATGCACTATAAGCCAGTATCCTGGGTTTAGTGTAAGTGAACCAGCTGTAAGATTCTCTTTAAGATATAGGTTCCTATATTATTGATGACCAGAAGAGCCAGGCCATCCTAGGTAGAAGACCTAGCTACACCCAACTTGTTATGTCATAATCTTGCATATTGTGCTCTCAGCACAACACATTTTTCTCTTTACAAGTCACATGATTCTTATCATGTCATTTAAGGAAATATGGGGGGGAATGCCACACACATTTACATCGCTTTTTCTCTAGGACTTTTTTTTACATCCTATAAAGTTCTGTTGGAAGAAGAAACACCAAATATGATAGCCAGCATGTTTTGTTAAAAAAAATAGCTAGTGACCCAAAAACACCAGAAGGGGAAAACAGAAACAAAAATGCCATGCAGGTATGACATTTCAGATTTTCTTATTGATTCTTAGCTAACTGGATACCATGCTTTCACAAAAATAAAGTGTCGCCAGTAGTATGTTTTTCACCTTTTTTTTTTTTTTTCTGGGGGGGGGGGGGGTGGGTGGGGATATAATATAATATGTAAACCTACCTTAACGGAAGCATATTGGGGGGACAGAAGCACTTGATATTTTGTAATGTAGTTACACAATTCTGAAGTGCTCTCTAACAGTAAAATAACCATTTGCTTAAAGGTAGGGTATACTGTTTTCATTATTGCTTAAAGAAGCTGCCTTTCTCTTTACTGACTTACTATACAAACCTAAATTGCATATAAAGTATGGAAAGTATTCAAGTCTCTCTGTTGTCTAAAGGCCTCAGGTTGACTTCCCAATTTGTTATTTCTATTACAAGTGCATATAGTGGTACCAATATGTGGATGTCCACTGATCTAGATGAACAATATATGTATATTTCAAAATAATAAATACAATTATCATTCTACTATAGGACTAATTATGAATTTGACACCTCTAAGCACATTGGTTAACCACAATAGACCAATAGAGTATGGTGCCCCCCCCCCTTTTTCTACAGACTCTATACTGTATAGGGTACACAATCTTAGCCAACCTAATAAACATCAAGACTCAATATACCGTAACAAGCAATGTGTGCAGCTCACAACAAAAAGGTCCAAGGTTAGGTGGTCAAATTGCCAATCCCCACCGGCTAAAAAGGGAAAAGAACAACACAAATATTTAACCATACCTCAAAGACCTCACCATACAATACGGTGCATAATGAAGATATTTTCAAAAATTGAAGACAGAATATATATGAAAAAAATGCAGATAGTTTATTACCAAATAATGTAAAATATAAATAAAATGTACATATATTAAAAAGCACCAATTCTGCTCCTACCACTGGGCCCTAGTGGTGGATGCAATATAATGTATTAGCAATAATAGTTATGAATGCCAGCACTATAAAGGTAATTTGGAACTATGCTATAAGTCCAATATGGTGGTTAATGGCAGTAAATCTCCAGGCCCCTAGATATCCTCTGGAATGCCGTTGTATATTTTTCATTTTTTCATTTTGTTTATTTGCATTCTATTTTTCTAATTTTTATTTTATACAAGTGGAGTACCCGACGTTGCTCGTTTTTCCCTCCTAATCCTTGTTGGGGAGGAACATAAACAAAGGAGGAAGCTTTTGACTTCATAACCCGTCCTCAAATATTGTTGTCATATACCAACCCCATATCCCATCCTCCTATCCCGACCCCTATCCTATCATTATATCTCAACCTCATATCCCGTCCTCATATACCGACCTCCTATCCCTTCCTCCTATCCCAACCTCCTATCCTGTCCTCCTATCTCGACCTCCTATCTCGACCACCTATCTTGACCTCCTATCCCAACCTCCTATCCCGACCTCCTATCCTGTCCTTATATCTTGTCCTCCTATCCCGACCTCCTATCCCGACCTGTAATATGTGTACCAGGTATTGAAATATCTCCAGCCGTACGGAAGTTATGTGGGAACATATATTTCCCATTGATTTGCATGGGACTTTAAACAAAACCCCTGACCCTCACAAATGGAGGTAGTTAAGGGTTAAATTAACTATCCTATATTTTAAGTGGACATATAAGTGACATGTCCACTTAAAATATAGTATTATCGAAATATCTCCAGCCGTTTGGAAGTTATGCAGTAACATATATTTCCCATTGACTTGTATGGGACTTTTAACATAAACCCAGCCCCTGGCAAATGGGGGTGAGTAAGGGTTAAATCACCTATCCTATGTTTGTTGTTGACATATAAGTAACATGTGTGCCAAGTTTCATGTTAATATCTTTAGCCGTTTGGACGTGATGCTGGAACACACACACACACATACACACATTGGCCCTCATTTACTAAAGGAGAACCGATGGTTTTTCTCGGTTATTGAGCCCAAAATTTGGTCGCATCCCGCGTGCGACCAAATATGCGCCCAAAATTTAGGCACACAACCTACATTTTCAAAAACACTTGGAGAGTTTAATTTAACCTACAAAATGGGCGTGGTTTATAAAAAAATGGGCGTTAACCCGACAAAATGGAAAAATCACTCGGAGTAATTGTGAAATCACTCTGAAAAAAGTGTGATTTCTCAACTCTGAAAAACCGACAGCCCAGGGGTCGAGTGAAAATGGAAAAATGGAGTGTTTTTGAGGAAGGGACAGCTGGCCATTGTGGTTCATGATTAAATTACTTGTTCTATACTTTAAAAGCATTTTTAACCCCTCAACGCTTTTATGATTAAATTATGTAATAGATTTTTTTTTTTTTTTATATATATATATATATATATATATATATATATATATTTTTTTTTTTTTTATATATATATATATATTTTTTTTTTTAACTTTTGGGTTGTTAACCCATTAACAATCATGAATGTAAAGTTACATCCTTGTGCAGAGTAACTTTACTTTATTTATTTGGTTTAATCTTTATTTTTCCAGTGCGACACTTTTTATTCCCGTGCGACAGAATTTAATATCGTGCGACACAAAAAAAACTGACACATGCGACAGATTAGTAAATCACAAGGAAAAAAAAGACGAGTACACTGAATAAAAAAACCTAACCGACACTCCAGTCTTTGTAAATGAGGGCCATTGAGTTTTATGTATATAAATATACTAGCTGAGTACCTGGCGTTGCCCAGTTTTTCCTTCTTAATCCTTTTTGGGGAGGAAAACAAACAAAGGAGGAAGCTTTTGACTTCATATCCCGTCCTCATATATTGTTGTCATATCCCGTCCTCATATCCCAACCTCCTATCCCGACCTCCTATCCAGTTATCATATCTCGACCTCATATCCAGTCCTCCTATCCTGACCTTCTATCCCGACCTCCTATCCCGTCCTCCTATCCCTGGCAAATGGGGGTGGGTAAGGGTTAAATCACCTATCCTATGTTTGTTGTTGACATATAAGTAACATGTGTGCCAAGTTTAGCCGTTTGGACGTGATGCTGGAACATACACACATACATACATACATACACACACACACATTGAGTTATATATATATAGATTATGGTATATTTATTTTTATTTATTTTCATTTTATTATTATTTAATTTTTTTCTTTTTTCTTAATTTTTTTAATTAAATTTTTATCTATTTATATTTCAATTTTTTTTTATAAATTTTTTTCATTTATTATATTATATATATTTTATATATTTATTTATTTTATTTATATGATTATTATTTATATTTATTTTTATTTATTTTTTATTTATATTTGTATTTTCATTTTTATTTTTATCTCACTTTCATTATGCTTTACATCTTTATTTTTATTTTCCATCCATTTTTTTTCTTTTCATATTCTTTTTATTTCATTTTATTTGTATTCTCATTTCTATTTCTATTTATAGTTACTGTATATTTAATCTACTTTTATTTTTATTTTCCCATATTAGTATTATCTATCTGCATTCTATCAGATATCTGTTCTGGACATGTGTCATAATATTAGTTTATGTCTTTAAATGAATACTCTTTTTTATTTCACGCCCCCTCCCATAGACATGAATGGAGGGAGCGTGGCGTCACATCCCCAGTCCCGGAAACCCGGAGGTTGAATGCGGGTGCTGCAGGGAGATCGCGTGGGGTCTCAGCAGCGGGCTCCCTGCGATCAGACATCTCATCCCCTATCCTTTGGATAGGGGATAAAATGTTTTTGCCCAGAATACCCCTTTAAAATAAGTTACCAGCTCTTGTAAATTATCAGCTTTCAATGGTAAAAAAAAACTACACTGAAATCAATGGTAGGTAGTTTAAAAAAAATAAATAGCCCTGATTTTGTCCATCTGAATATGTCCCTAGAGTTTCCTAGTATCATCTAAGATGGCTAGTTTTTTGTTGCTGGCAGCATATAACCTTTCACGCCTAGTATCATTACTATCAGTATCACAATATTATGGCTGTATGTACATTATATGTAGACTTGCTAGCCAGCTTCTTATGTTAACAATGCTTGATAGATTTTTACATAATTATTAAAGGGGTACTCCGGCGGAAAACGTTTTTTTTTTTTTATCACCTGGTGCTTCTATTAAAAAATCTTAATTCTTCCAGTACTTATTAGCTGCTGAATACTACAGAGGAAATTCTTTTCTTTTTTGGAAAACAGATCTCTCTGCTGACATCATAAGCACAGTGCTCTCTGCTGACATATCTGTCCTTTTTAAGAACTGTCAAGAGTAGGAGAAAATCCCCATAGCAAATATATGCTGCTCTGGACAGTTCCTAAAATGGACAGAGATGTCAGCAGAGAGCACTGTGGTCATAATGTCAGCAAAGAGCTCTGTGTTCCAAAAAGAAAATAATTTCCTTTGTAGTATTCAGCAGCTAATAAGTACTGGAAGGATTAAGATTTTTTAAATAAAAGTAATTTACAAAGCTGTTTAACTTTCTGGCACCAGTTGATTTAAAAAAGAAAAAAAATTCCACCGGAGTACTTCTTTAACCCCTTAAGGACCAGGCCATTTTACACCTTAAGGACCAGAGCGTTTTTTGCAATTCTGACCACTGTCACTTTAAACATTAATAACTCTGGAATGCTTTTAGTTATCATTCTGATTCCGAGACAGTTTTTTCGTGACATATTCTACTTTAACTTAGTGGTAAAATTTTATGGTAACTTGCATCCTTTCTTGGTGAAAAATCCCAAAATTTTATGAAAAAAATGAAAATTTTGTATTTTTCTAACTTTGAAGCTCTCTGCTTGTAAGGAAAATGGATATTCAAAAGAATTTTTTTTTGGTTCATATATACAATATGTCTACTTTATGTTTGCATCATAAATTTTATGAGTTTTTACTTTTGGAAGACACCAGAGGGCTTCAAAGTTCAGCAGCAATTTTGAACTTTTTCACAAAATTTTCAAACTCGCTATTTTTCATGGACCAGTTCAGGTTTGAAGTGGATTTGAAGTGTCTTCATATTAGAAATACCCCATAAATGACCCCATTATAAAAACTACACCCCCCCCCCAAAGTATTCAAAATGACATTCAATAAGTGTATTAACCCTTTAGATGTTTCACAGGAATAGCAGCAAAGTGAAGGAGAAAATTCACAATCTTCATTTTTTTACACTCGCATGTTCTTGTAGACCCAATTTTTGCAAGGGGTAAAAAGGAGAAAATTTTTAGTTGTATTTGAAACCCAATTTCTCTTGAGTAAGCACATACCTCATATGTCTATGTTAATTGTTCAGCGGGCGCAGTAGAGGGCTCAGAAGGGAAGGAGTGACAAATGGTTTTTGGGGGGGCATGTCACCTTTAGGAAGCCCCTATGGTGCCAGGACAGCAAAAAAAAAACACATGGCATACTATTTTGGAAACTAGACCCCTCGGGGAATGTAACAAGGGGTAAAGTGAACCTTAATACCCCACAGGTGATTCACGACTTTTGCATATGTAAAAAAATTATTTTTACCTAAAATGCTTGGTTTCCCAAAAATTTTACATTTTTAAAAAGGATAATAGCAGAAAATACCCTCCAAATTTTGAAGCCCAATTTCTCCCGATACAGAAAACACCCCATATGGGGGTGAAAAGTGCTCTGCTGGCGCACTACAGGTCTCAGAAGTGAAGGAGTCACATTTGGCTTTTTGAAAGCAAATTTTGCTCTGGGGGCATGCCGCATTTAGGAAGCCCCTATGGTGCCAGAACAGCAAAAAAAAAAACCCACATGGCATACCATTTTGGAAAATAGACCCCACGGGGAACGAAACAAGGGGTAAAGTGAACCTTAATACCCTACAGGTGTTTCACGACTTTTGCATATGTAAAAAAAAAAATAAAAATTTTACCTAAAATGGTTGGTTTCCCAAAATTTTTACATTTTTAAAAAGGGTAATAGCAGAAAATACCCCCCAAAATTTGAAGCGCAATTTCTTTCGATTCAGAAAACACCCCATATGGGGATGAAAAGTGCTCTGCTGGCGCACTACAGGTCTCAGAAGAGAAGGAGTCACATTTGGCTTTTTGAAAGCAAATTTTGCTCTGGGGGCATGCCGCATTTAGGAAGCCCCTATGGTGCCAGGAGAGCAAAAAAAAAAAACACATGGCATACCATTTTGGAAACTAGACCCCACGGGGAACGTAACAAGGGGTAAAGTGAACCTTAATACCCTACAGGTGTTTCACGACTTTTGCATATGTAAAAAAAAATATATTTTTTTACCTAAAATGGTTGGTTTCCCAAAATTTTTACATTTTTAAAAAGGGTAATAGCAGAAAATACCCCCCAAAATTTGAAGCCCAATTTCTTCTGATTCAGAAAACACCCCATATGGGGATGAAAAGTGCTCTGCTGGCGCACTACAGGTCTCAGAAGAGAAGGAGTCACATTTGGCTTTTTGAAAGCAAATTTTGCTCTGGGGGCGTGCCGCATTTAGGAAGCCCCTATGGTGCCAGGACAGCAAAAAAAAAAACACATGGCATACCATTTTAGAAAATAGACCCCTCGGGGAACGTAACAAGGGGTAATGTGAACCTTAATACCCCACAGGTGATTCACGACTTTTGCATATGTAAAAAAAAAAAAAAATTTTTTACCTAAAATGCTTGGTTTCCCAAAAATGTTACATTTTTAAAAAGGGTAATAGCAGAAAATACCCCCCAAAATTTGTAACACAATTTCTCCCGAGTACGGCGAAACCCCATATGTGACCCTAAACTGTTCCCTTGAAATAGGACAGGGCTCCAAAGTGAGAGCGCCATGCGCATTTGAGGCCTAAATTAGGGACTTGCATAGGGGTGGACATAGGGGTATTCTACGCCAGTGATTCCCAAACAGGGTGCCTCCAGCTGTTGTAAAACTCCCAGCATGCCTGGACAGTCAACGGCTATCTGGCAATACTGGGAGTAGTTGTTTTGCAACAGCTGGAGGCTCCGTTTTGGAAACAGTGGCGTACCAGTAGTTTCTCGCTGGCAGTTTGAGCTGCGGCAGAAAATTTGCCACAGCTCAAACTTGCAGCCGGATACTTACTGTTAACCTCCGCCCATGTGAGTGTACCCTGTACTTTCACATTGGGGAGGGGGGAAAATCCAGCTGTTGCAAAACTACAACTCCCAGCATGTAGGGTCTAGTGCATGCTGGGAGTTGTAGTTTTGCAACAGCTGGAGGCTCCGTTTTGGAAACAGTGGCGTACCAGATGTTTTTCATTTTTATTGGGGAGGGGGGCTGTGTAGGGGAATGTATATATGTAGTGTTTTTTACTTTTTATTTTATTTTGTGGTAGTGTAGTGTTTTAGGGTACAGTCGCACGGGCGGGGGGTTCACAGTAGTTTCTCGCTGGCAGTTTGAGCTGCGGCAGAAAATTTGCCGCAGCTCAAACTTGCAGCCGGATACTTACTGTAATCCTCCGCCCATGTGAGTGTACCCTGTACGTTCACATTGGGGGGGGGGGGGGGGAGAAACATCCAGCTGTTGCAAAACTACAACTCCCAGCATGTACGGTCTATCTGGGAGTTGTAGTTTTGCAACAGCTGGAGGCACACTGGTTGTGAAACACCGAGTTTGGTAACAAACTCAGTGTTTTGCAACCAGTGTGCCTTCAGCTGTTGCAAAAGCTACAACCCCCAGCATGTACGGACAGTGGAAGGGCATACTGGGTCTTGTAGTTATGCAACAGCTGGAAGCATACTACTTTGGCTGGGGATGCTGGGGATTGTAGTTATGCAACAGCTGGAGACACACTGGTTTGCTACTTAACTCAGTGTGCCTTCAGCTGTTGCAAAACTACAACTCTCAGCAGTCACCGACAGCCAACGGGCATGCTGGGAGTTGTAGATATGCAACCACCAGATGCACCACTACAACTCCCAGCATGCACTTTAGCTGATTGTGCAAGCTGGGAGTTGTAGTTATACAACAGCTGAAGGTACACTTTTCCATAGAAAAAAATTTGCCTCCAGCTGTTGCAAAACTACAAGTCCCAGCATGCCCATAAGGGAATGCTGGGAGTTGTGGTGGTCTGCCTCCTCCTGTTGCATAACTACAGCTCCCAGCATGCCCTTTTTGCATGCTGGGAGCTGTTGCTAAGCAACAGTAGGAGGCTGTCACTCACCTCCTGCTGCTGCTGATCCACACCGCGCAGGTCAGTCCCTCCGCCGCCGTCGCTCCTGGGGCCCCGATCCCAACATTAACGCCGGGGAACGGGGTCCCCAGCACCCGGGGTGCACGTCCCGCACCCGCTCACGTCCTCCGGAAGAGGGGCGGAGCGGGTTGCGGGAGTGACACCCGAAGCAGGCGCCCTGATTGGTCGGCCGTCAAATCACGGCGATCGTGAGGTGGCACCAGTGCCACCTCACCCCTGCTGGCTATGGCTATTCGGGCCGTCTCTGACGGCCCCGATCAGCCAGTAATTCCAGGTCACCGGGTCACTGGAGACCCGATTGACCCGGAATCGCCGCAGATCGCTGGACTGAATTGTCCAGCGATCTGTAGCCATCGCCGACATGGGGGGCATAATGATGACGAGGGACTGACCTGTGCGGCGAGGAGGGGGCCTGGGCGATATGCCGTGATGCCTGCTGAACGATTTCAGCAGGCATCGGGCACCGGCTCCCCTCCGGCTAGCGGCGGGGGGCCGGGAATGGACAGGACGTACTCCTACGTCCTCGGTCCTTAACCCCTTAAGGACACATGACGTTCTCATACGTCTCCATTTCCGAGTCCTTAAGGACACATGACGTATGAGAACGTCATGTGTTTTACCGGCCCCCCGCAACCATCTGGAGCGGAGCCGGTGCCCGATGCCTGCTGAAATCGTTCAGCAGGCATCGGGGCATATCGCCCAGGGGGGTCATTATGACCCCCCATGTCGGCGATGGCCGCAGAAAGCTGGACAATTCAGTCCAGCGATCTGCGGCGGATTCCGGGTCAATCGGGTCTCCAGTGACCCGGTGACCCGGAATTATTGGCTGATCGGGGCCGTCAGAGACGGCCCCGAACAGCCAGAGGCAGCAGGGGTGAGGTGGCACTGGTGCCACCTCACGATCGCCCTGATTCGTCGACCAATTCGGCCGACCAATCAGGGCGTCTGCTGCGGGTGTCACTCCCGCAACCCGCTCCGCCCCTCTTCCGGAGGACGTGAGCGGGTGCGGGACGTGCACCCCGGGTGCTGGGGACCCCGATCCCCGGCGCCCCTGTTGGGATCGGGGCCCCAGGAGCAGCGGCGGCGGCGGAGACGACGAGGGACTGACCTGTGCGGCGAGGATCGTTGGAGGTGAGTGACAGCCTCCTGCTGTTGCTTAGCAACAGCTCCCAGCATGCAAAAAGGGCATGCTGGGAGCTGTAGTTATGCAACAGCAGGAGGCAGACCACCACAACTCCCAGCATGCCCTTATGGGCATGCTGGGACTTGTAGTTTTGCAACAGCTGGAGGCACATTCTTTCTATGGAAAAGTGTACCTTCAGCTGTTGTGTAACTACAACTCCCAGCTTGCACAATCAGCTAAAGTGCATGCTGGGAGTTGTAGTGGTGCATCTGGTGGTTGCATAACTACAACTCCCAGCATGCCCGTTGGCTGTCGGTGACTGCTGAGAGTTGTAGTTTTGAAGGCACACTGAGTTAAGTAGCAAACCAGTGTGTCTCCAGCTGTTGCATAACTACAAACCCCAGCATCCCCAGCCAAAGTAGTATGCCTCCAGCTGTTGCATAACTACAACACCCAGCATGCCCTTCCGCTGTCCGTACATGCTGGGGGTTGTAGCTTTTGCAACAGCTGAAGGCACACTGGTTGCAAAACACTGAGTTTGTTACCAAACTCGGTGTTTCACAACCAGTGTGCCTCCAGCTGTTGCAAAACTACAACTCCCAGCATGCACTGATAGACCGTACATGCTGGTAGTTGTAGTTTTGCAACAGCTGGATGTTCCCCCCCCCCCAATGTGAACGTACAGGGTACACTCACATGGGCGAAGGATTACAGTAAGAATCCGGCTGCAAGTTTGAGGTGCGGCAAAATTTCTGCCGCAGCTCAAACTGCCAGCGAGAAACTACTGTGAACCCCCGCCCGTGCGACTGTACCCTAAAAACACTACACTACACTAACACACAATAAAATAAAAAGTAAAAAACACTACATACACACATACCCCTACACAGCCCCCCTCCCCTCCCCAATAAAAATGAAAAACGTCTGGTACACCACTGTTTCCAAAACGGAGCCTCCAGCGGTTGCAAAACTACAACTCCCAGCATGCACTGATAGACCGTACATGCTGGGAGTTGTAGTTTTGCAACAGCTGGATTTCCCCCCCCCCCCCCCCCAATGTGAACGTACAGGGTACACTCACATGGGCGGAGGATTACAGTAAGTATCCGGCTGCAAGTTTGAGCTGCGTCAAATTTTCTGCCGTAGCTCAAACTGCCAGCGAGAAACTACTGTGAACCCCCGCCCGTGCGACTGTACCCAAAAAACACTACACTACACTACCACAAAATAAAATAAAAAGTAAAAAACACTACATATACACATACCCCTATACAACCCCCCTCCCCAATAAAAATGAAAAACATCTGGTACGCCACTGTTTCCAAAACGGAGCCTCCAGCTGTTGCAAAACAACTACTCCCAGTATTGCCAGATAGCCGTTGACTGTCTAGGCATGCTGGGAGTTTTACAACAGCTGGAGGCACCCTGTTTGGGAATCACTGGCGTAGAATACCCCTATGTCCACCCCTATGCAAGTCCCTAATTTAGGCCTCAAATGCGCATGGCGCTCTCACTTTGGAGCCCTGTCGTATTTCAAGGCAACAGTTTATGGCCACATATGGGGTATCGCCGTACTCGGGAGACATTGGGCTTCAAATTTTGGGGGGTATTTTCTGCTATTACCCTTTTAAAAAATGTAAAATTTTTGGGAAAACAAGCATTTTAGGTAAAAATATATATATATTTTTTTACATATGCAAAAGTCGTGAAACACCTGTAGGGTATTAAGGTTCAAATTACCCCTTGTTACGTTCCCCGAGGGGTCTAGTTTCCAAAATGGTATGCCATGTGTTTTTTTTTTTTGCTGTCCTGGCAGCATAGGGGCTTCCTAAATGCGGCATGCCCCCAGAGCAAAATTCGCTTTCAAAAAGCCAAATGTGACTCCTTCTCTTCTGAGACCTGTAGTGCGCCAGCAGAGCACTTTTCATCCCCATATGGGGTGTTTTCTGAATCGGGAGAAATTGGGCTTCAAATTTTGGGGGGTATTTTCTGCTATTACCCTTTTTAAAATTGTAAAAATTTTGGGAAACCAAGCATTTTAGTTAAAAAATATATATATTTTTTTACATATGCAAAAGTCGTGAAACACCTGTAGGGTATTAAGGTTCACGTTACCCCTTGTTACGTTCCCCGAGGTGTCTAGTTTCCAAAATGGTATGCCATGTGGTTTTTTTTGCTGTTCTGGCACCATAGGGGCTTCCTAAATGCGGCATGCCCCCAGAGCAAAATTTGCTTTCAAAAAGCCAAATGTGACTCCTTCTCTTCTGAGACCTGTAGTGCACCAGCAGAGCACTTTTCACCCCCATGCGAGGTGTTTTCTGTATCGGGAGAAATTGGGCTTCAAATTTTGGGGGGTATTTTCTGCTATTACCCTTTTTAAAAATGTAAAATTTTTGGGAAACCAAGCATTTTAGGTAAAAAAATATATATTTATTTTACATATGCAAAAGTCGTGAATCACCTGTAGGGTATTAAGGTTCACTTTACCCCTTGTTACGTTCCCTGAGGGGTCTAGTTTCCAAAATGGTATGCCATGTGTTTTTTTTTTTGCTGTCCTGGCACCATAGGGGCTTCCTAAATGCGGCATGCCCCCCAAAAACCATTTGACGCTCCTTCCCTTCTGAGCCCTCTACTGCGCCCGCCGAACAATTAACATAGACATATGAGGTATGTGCTTACTTGAGAGAAATTGGGTTTCAAATACAAGTAAAAATTTTCTCATTTTTATCCCTTGCAAAAATTCAAAAATTGGGTCTACAAGAACATGCGGGTGGAAAAAATGAAGATTTTGAATTTTCTCCTTCACTTTGCTGCTATTCCTGTGAAACACCTAAAGGGTTAATACACTTACTGAATGTTTTTTTAATACTTTAGGGGGTTTAGTTTTTATAATGGGGTCTTTTATGGGGTATTTCTAATATGAAGACCCTTCAAATCCACTTCAAAACTGAACTGGTCCCTGAAAAATAGTGAGTTTGAAAATTTTGTGAAAAATTTCAAAATTGCTGCTGAACTTTGAAGCCCTCTGGTGTCTTCCAAAAGTAAAAATTCATAAATTTTATGATGCAATCATAAAGTAGACATATTGTATATGTGAACCCAAAAAAAATATATTTTGAATATCCATTTTCCTTACAAGCAGAGAGCTTCAAAGTTAGAAAAATGCTAAATTTAAATTTTTTTCATCAAATTTTGGGATTTTTCACCAAGAAAGGATGCAAGTTACCATAAAATTTTACCACTAAGTTAAAGTAGAATATGTCAAGAAAAAACTATCTCAGAATCAGAATGATAACTAAAAGCATTCCAGAGTTATTAATGTTTAAAGTGATAGTGGTCAGAATTGCAAAAAACGCTCCGGTCCTTAAGGTATAAAATGGCCTGGTCCTTAAGGGGTTAAGGACTCGGAAACAGGGGCGTAGGAGTACGTCCATTGTCCTTAAGGGGTTAAGTTACCCCATATAGTCACTATATCATTGAGTTAGTGTGAGCGCCATTTTAACTCTGCTCTGTTTGGGGTGCGTAGAGAAAGAGTGATGCAGTTTCCCATAGCAACCAATCAGATTGCCCCTTTCATTTTTCAGTGGCCTTTTTTTTTTTCATGAAAGAAGCAATCTGATTGGCTGCTATGGGCAACTGCACTACTCTTCTTCTACACAGGTTTTCATGAATCTCCCTTAAAGGGCCTCATTTCCTCAGAATGGAGTGAAATTTTCTTTGTGGGTCTTTTTTCCTGATATTTTTTCATAGTAGTCTTTTCCCTACATTTTGCACACCTCCTTTCCCCGGCAGCTATGCCCCTTTTTCTGTTTTTCTGAAAAAAGTGGAGACTTAATTCGCAAATTCTGGCACACGACACATGGGACACAAAAATCCTGCAAAATCTACTCAGAAAGGCCTTAGTGTACATAGCCTTTTAGGTCATTCAATGCTCCCCTGTTTTGTTTTGAGGCTTCTTAAGGGTACGTTAACATGGGCAGGTTACCTGCTGCAGGCTTTCTGCGGT
Source organism: Hyla sarda (assembly GCF_029499605.1). NCBI lineage: Eukaryota > Metazoa > Chordata > Amphibia > Anura > Hylidae > Hyla > Hyla sarda. Next base: position 210,079,051 of record NC_079194.1, read on the forward strand.
GGATTTTCTGCTGGAATAATTTGGCTATGGAAAATCCGCTGTGGGACACCCATCGCAGTTCAAGCCCATAGCGGGAAACATGAGGGTAACCCGCCCATGTTAAAGGGGTACTCTGGTGCTTAGACATCTTATCCCCTATCCAAAGGACCAAGGGACCCCCGTGATCTTGCACACGGCACCCCGTGTGTAATCAGTCCCCGGAGCGTGTTCGCTCCTGGTCTGATTATGGGCGATCATAGGGCGGGCGGCATGTGACGTCACGCCTGCGCCCCCGTGTGACATCACGCTCTGCCCCTCAATGCAAGCCTATGGGAGGGGGAGTGACAGCTATCACGCCCCCTCCCGTAGGCTTGCATTGAGGGGCAGCGTGACGTCACATGGGGGCGCAGGCGTGATGTCACACACCGCCCGCCCTGTGATCGCCCGTAATCAGACCCGGAGGACTGATTACAAACGGGGTGCCGCATGCCAGATCACGGGGGTCCCCAGCGGCGGGACTCCCGCGGTCAGGCATCTTATCCCCTATCCTTTGGACAAGGGATAAGATGTCTAAGCACCAGAGTACCCCTTTAATGTACCCTAAGGATCTGTTCACACAGGTGTAGTTTGTGCAGACTTTCCGCAGCATCAGCTAGGTCAGCTGAAAATCCACAAATCTGCTACTATTGCAAATTTTCTGCTGACCAATTGAAGTCAATGCTAGAAACATCTGCATGAAATCCATCTGTGTGAACAAACCCTAAAGCAGAGTTCACACCTTTTATTTTAGTAAATATTTGGCTGTAGTTTGGTCAGTATTTTTGGAGATAAACTATATTGGAAAAGTTTGCACTTTTTGTGTGTTTTGGACCCACTCCTGTTTTTGGCAAAAAATACTGATCCGAATACTATAAGCCTTATGTACTATGATTCCTCTTTTTCTCTCTTTTCATAGTGAATTTTAATTCACTTTCCCATCATATTTATGAAGAGAGCTACTTTGCATACCCTGTGGAAAAATAAGGAATGATTTAGATGACTGATGGACAGTTATTATGCAAATTGGTAACAGATATGTTAGTTGTTCATATTTGTTGACATGAAATTTAAACTTCCTTATACTGCCTTTTTTTGTCTTTTTAGAAGTTTTTCCCTTTTTCAGGGATTTGTGATATTCCACAATAACCAGAATGTGGGATGAGCTCACTGCAGACTGTCCAGACCAAAAGAAGTTACTTGGTGTCTGCACTGGCTGGAGAGTCAGTGGAGAAATATGAACGTTTACTTGACCATCTTCTTTCTCAAAATGTCCTTAATGGTGAAGACTATGAAGGATTAAGTCTCGTAGGTCAACCCTTGTCCACTCTGGTTAGATGCCTTTTAGACACTATCACAAGAAAAGGTGAAACCATCTGTAAACAGTTTTTGGATGCTTTACATAAAGTTGAGGACTCAGCTCATGAAGACCACCTATGTCTACAGCTTTCGGAGGACTTCTCTCAACCTTCTCAGTATCTACAAAGGGAACGGCCAAGAATTGTCCATTTAATTCATAAGTATATAAATACTATTTTGCAACAACTTGTGGAGCATCGCTACATCCAACAGATTGAAACTGACCATATACAGCTGCCTATATTTTCTACACCACAGAAGGTGACTTCACAGTAACAAATTATAATATTTATTTATTGGATTATGGTCATTATCTGTTATGGTCATGTGATGCTGCATTACAGTTAGGGTGTTTTCTCATAGATCAGCATTTGTTTAACCCTTTGCTGACCCATGACGTACATTTACCTAATTGGTTTTGTAAGGAAGTATGGCGCGGGGTCAGCAGCCAAGCCCGTGCCATAGCCAGCAATGACCAACACTGGAGATCACTCTGATGCTGGTCATTTAACTATTTAAATGCCACGATCAATAGCGATTGCAGCATTTAAATTGTTTTTATATGAGTCATTAGTGGTGCAGAGTGGCTTGATGTAATTACAGGTTGCTGATTGGTGGTTAGGACAGCATGAAGGTTAGGCCTAAGGGTACGTTCACACGTGCGGATTTACAGTGTATTTTAAGCTGCAGATCTGCCGCTGAAGGACCTCTGTATGGTGCCCTTAAATGTGCCTGCTCAGAGCGGCAATACGCCGCTTCAAGCAGAGACACTGCGATGTGCGAGTTGCCGCGCATGCGCGGTGTACTCGCACACATCGCGGCTGCTTCCCCTGCTCAATGAGCTAGGCCGAGAGCTGCTGCGATGTGCGAGTATACTGTGCATGCGCGCGGTGACTCGCACATCGCAGTGTGTCCGCTCCGAGCAGGCACATATAAAGGAAGCATATAGGAGGTCCTTCAGCGGCGGATCCGCAGCGAAATACACAGCGAAAATCCGCACATCTGAACGTACCCTAAAAGTGTTAAAAAAAAGTGGTTAAAAAGGTTTTTAAAAATGTAACCCCTCCCGCCTCAATAAAACCTTTTAACAGCCCTCATTTCTGGAGAATTACAAAAAAGTAAACAGAAAAAAAAAACATATTTGGTAATGCCACATTTGGAATTGTTCAAACTATAAAATTATCACATTCCTGATCCAGCACTGTAAACGCTATAAAAAAAAAATCCTTATGCCACAATTGTCAAATAAATGGGTCTGTACTTGGCAATGCACAGCTTTATACATTTTTTAAAAGAGTACCTATTATGATCTAAACTCTCCCTAATCCCCCCCCCATCTGTCCCTGACTCTCACTGACACTATCCCTGTGTTTCTATTCATTCAATACCCCCTCTATTTACCTGATTTATTGTCTTCTTGGCTGCTCATTCAGCCGTCCTAGTGTGAGGGAGGAAGGGGGCGTGGCCGTGATCACAGCACGGCCGGCAGCTCTGAGTCTTTGCCTCTCTGTTTACAACTGCACGTGCAGAGAGAAGAAAGATCGGAGCTCAGATAGTAAAATGAATGAGTCATGAGTATGCTCTGCTGTGCTATGAGCACAGTGCTGGCTCCTGCCTTTCTGATTGACAGGCAGGAAGCAGCACTGAGCTTGTCTGTGTCCCGGCTGCAGTCTGAGATTTCGGACACCAGTATGAGTCTGAAATCTATTTAAAAAAAAGGCTTGCGGCCAGGACTGGTAGGGAGACCCCTAGTGGTCATTTTTTCAAAGTGGAAAATTTAATAAAAAGAAGCATATTTTTTAATAACATGCAATTGGAATTATTCTGCATACATTAATCTATAATATATCAAAAGTTTTTTTTTGATGAAAGGTACCCTTTAAGGATAACTCCAGTACTTAAAGGGATACATCACCCCTGAACATCTTATCCCCTATCCAAAGGATAGGGGATAAGTTGTCTGATCTCTGGGGGTCCAGCCACTGTGATCTCTGTGTGGCACCCTGGCATTCAGAACATTTGTGTTCAGAACACTGGGTTGGGGTGGCCAGGGCCATGACGTCACGTCACGCCCCTCCATTCATGTCTATGGGAGGAGGCGTGAAGCCTGTGGTCGCTTGTCACGACCACAGCCGCCCAAACCCAGCGTTCTGAACAAAGATTTTCAGAACGCCAGGTTGAGTTTCCTACCAACTCAGTAATATATATATATATATATATATATATATATATATATATATATATATAATACTGGAATACCCCTTTAACTTGAAAGATGTGTTTATGTGCTACTGTATCTACAATATTGGTTTTTTAATCAAAAATGTGTACATTATAACGTGTTAAATTGTGTTCATGACTTATTAAGGCAAGAAGGCTCCTTGATCTCCTGAGGGTAAAGGGAGATGAACCAGCAAGATTCCTAATAGAATTCATTCACAATGTAGGCCAAGGGCTAATAGCTCAAGTTACAGATGGTAAGTGAAATTCAATTCTTATTAGTAATGTAATCCATTTTGGACTTCAGTGTAGAAGACCAGTAAGTCTCATAATGTTTATATATGTTTTGGTAGTGTTTAGGATGTAATCCTCTTCCTTTACACACACATACAGACACACACATATTGTTCTGGGTTATAATTGGATATTTGCAAATAGTGTGTTCCCGTAGGGTCCTTGCCGAAACCCTTACCCAGTGGTATATCACATAAAATGTTTATGTATATAAAACAAACATGAAAAAGACATACAAACTGTAAAATGTACAATAAATAGATGCATATTTTGGTGCATATATATAGCTATAAAAAGGCATAGCACGTAACGAATCGGAACCAGGAGCCATCACTATTAGGTATACAAGGTATTACCAACACTTAGCCATATAAAGTGGTATATTACATTGTCTTTTAGCTCTTTTATGTATATTAGTACCTTGATGGGCTATTTTTATACCTGATATACTTTTCATATATACATATAGCCAGTTCTTCTGATTACATTGACTTCAGTACTCCTGGGGGTATAGGATTTTAACTGTGCACTTAGTACCCTAAGCCCTGTATAGGTGGTTAGATCAACTTTTCTTTTTGACATAAGCCATAAACTTTGTTTCCACTTGGTAGTTTTTTGGAATCCTGCCCCTGCAGTTTTTGAGCCAAAGCCAGAAGTGGATCCAGCTGGAAGGAAAAGTGTAAGTCTCTTCCTATGTATTTCTTAATCTTTTTGAATCCACTTCTGGCTTTGACTGAAACACTGCAGTGGCAGGATTCAAAAAAATTGTCATATGGAAAACCATCCTTAAAGGAGTAGTCCAGTGGTGACTCAGTAGTGAGCAACTTATCCCCTATCCTAAGGATAGGGGATAAGCTGCAGATCGCGGGGGGTCCGACAGCTGGGGCCCCCTGCGATCTCCTGTACGGAGCCCCGACAGCCCGCGGGAAGGGGGCGTGTCGACCTCCGCACGAGGCGGCGGCCGACAGGCCCCCTCAATACAACTCTATGGCAGAGCCGAAGCGCTGCCTTCGGCAATCTCCGGCTCTGCCATTGAGATGTATTGAGGGGGGGTGTCGGCCGCGCCTCGTGCGGGGGTCGACACCCGCTATCTGGGCGCCCCGTACAGAGAGATCGCAGGGGGCCCCAGCGGTCGGACCCCCCGCGATCTCAAACTTATCCCCTGTCCTTAGGATAGGGGATAAGTTTTTCACCACTGGACTACCCCTTTAAAGAAGCGGTACTACGCCCCTAGACATCTTATCCCCTATCCAAGAATAGGGGGATAGGGGATAAGATGTCTAATCGCGGGGGTCCCCAGCGGCAGGACCCCCCGCGATCTCGATTGCGGCACCACAGACATCCGGTGCATGGAGTGAACTTCACTGCATGCTGGATAACTGCCGATGCCGGGCAGAGGCTCGTGATGTCACGGCCACACCCTGCTTGTGATGTCACGGCCACACCCCCTTAATGCAAGTCTATGGGAGAGGGTATAACGGTCATCACGCTTGCTCTCATAGACTTGCATTGACTGTGGCCATGACGTCACGAGCAGGGTGTGGCCGTGACATCACAAGCTTCCAGCACTGCCCCCGATGCTCTAAACGAACGCTGGGTGCAGCAGGGAGATCATGGGGGTCTTGCCGCTGGGGACATCATCAGATATCTTATCCCCTATCCTTTGGATAGGGCTAGGGGCAGAGTACCCCTTTAAATTGGTTAAAGGTATCTAAAAATATGCATTACAAGTTGTTTTCCACTATGCACATTCATAATAGTTATAAATGTTATATATCTATTAGAGATGAGCATAACAAATCCGAATATCGCCGCAATTCGATAAAATGAATCGCTTCATAAAACTCCATTTAGTGCGGTCCAGGCTCCAGGGCATCTAAAATGGCGGCTCCATGTGTGAGGACATGGGGATAGGAACTCTGGGAAGGCGGGTAGGTGGGATCACCCTGAACCACATGCAGCATGCAGCAGTCAGTCAGCCCTGTGATGTCACAGCCCTATATAATTGGCAGCCATTGCTGCATCCAGGACTTTCAGCGTTTTATTGCAGAGAGAGAGCAGTGTTTGTGTTCCACAGAAAAACAGTTTTACAGCAGCGATTCACCACAAGCCCAAATCATTGCAGAAAAGCAGTGACAGGGGAGAGAGACAGAGAGAAAGTACACTTTTGGGTGTACTACACAGCGACTCTACTGCTGCACTGTGGTGTACAACAACTCTAAAGCTAATAGGGGCCAGTTAGGGTGAGCACTAAAAGCCATAGTCACCTACTTTTAGTGCCTAATACAGTTTTAAGCGAAGTGGAGCGTATTGTCCTCCTCTCATAAGTGTAAACTGTACGTACACCTACGTGGTGTACGATTTTTTTCCTTTTAAACTAATTTGGGCCAGTTCCAGTGAAAGGCCAGCCAAAGCTACACACTTGTTTTTGTAGCCTAATACAATTTTAAGCATAGTGGAGCGTATTGTCTTCCTCTCTTAAGTTTGAACTCTATGTACACCTACATGAGTAGCTTTCTTCACCCGCATAGTGAAGCAACTCATCAGCACCAGGTAGACCTTGAGCAGGACCTTAACCAGCAGGTGGAGGCATACCTTGACATGACCCTGCCAACACACCTTGAAGATCCGCTGGTCTTCTGGGCACCCAAACTGGATTTGTGGATGCAACTAGCAGTGTTTGCCTCTGATGGCACAGTAGTGTGCCATCAGAGTGGGTGTTTAGTGCGGCGGGGCCATAGTAACCTCAAGGAGAACTCGCCTGTCCACCAAAAATGTGTAGAGACTGATCTTTGTCAAGATGAATCAGGCTTGGATCAGCCAGGATTTCCACCCACCAATGCCTGATGCATCAGAGTAGATTGACCATGGTGCCACACCAACACTTCACAAATATGAATACTGCAAAAAAAAAAAAAAAAATTTTATGTGCTGCTCCCCAGTTACTCCACATCAGACCACAAGTAAGTATTGAGAATATGCATTAGCTAAAACTTAACTTTTCTTAGGATAAAATACAGTATATGGACCCAATTTTTTTTAAAGCAAACAAAAGGAAAGGTGTGCAAAAAAAAAAAAAACACCATGTGCCACCTATACCACCAAGTATTAATGTGATGCAAAGACCTCTAAAAGGTGGAAGGGAACAATGTATGGTCCATTGTAACAGGTGGGGGTAAAAACTTCCCCTGTAAGGCCCTACTCTTGCCCTATTAATCCCCTTCTCCGCAAGTGTTATTCGCCCTATAAAAGGCGGCCCCACACAGGAACCTCTCCCTATTTCCACCTAAAAACCCTGGAAATGGCACCGGGTCACTTTCAGGACTTCTGATGCTGCTGATGCCACCTCCAGGCTGTGTCATTCTGCCACCATATGTTCTCCTCATGCTGATGCCACCTCCAGGCTGTGGAATTCTGCCACCATATGTTCTCCTCATGCTGATGCCACCTCCAGGCTGTGTCATTCTGCCACTAGATGGTCTCCTTGTGCTGCCGCCACCTCCAGGCTGGGTTATTCTGCCACCATGTGTTCTCCTCATGCTGCCGCCACCTTCAGGCTGTGTCATTCTTCCACCATATGTTATCCTCATACTGATGCCACCTTCAGGTTGTGTCATTCTGCCACCATATGTTCTCCTCATGCTGATGCCACCTCGAGGCTGTGTCATTCTGCCACTAGATGGTCTCCTCATGCTGCCACCACCTCCAGGCTGTTTTATTCTGCCACCATATGTTCTCCTCATGCTGCCGCCACCTCCAGGCTGTGTCATTCTTCCACCATATGTTCGTCTCATGCTGATGCCACCTCCAGGCTGTGTCATTCTGCCACCATATGTTCTCCTCATGCTTCCATCACCCCCAGGCTGTGTCATTCAGCCACTATATGGTCTCCACATGCTGCTGCCACCTCCAGGCTGTATCATTCAGCCACTATATGGTCTCCTCATGCTTCCGCCACCTACAGGCTGTGTCATTCTGTCGCCATGTGGTCTCCTCATGCTGCTGGCACATTAAATCAACATTTTTATGTTCATAATCTATTTAAATCTTCAATTTATATTTAAAAAAAATCTTTTCAATTGTGAAGCCCTATGGTCTCGTCAGGCTCCTGCCACCTCTAGGCTCTGTCATTGTGCCGCCATGTGATCTCCTTGTTATATTGATCTTGTAGTAGTAATTATACACTATTGAAACTGTAATTACCTTGACTGCTGCGACCTCCAGACTGTGTCATTCTGCCGCTATTTGGTCTTTACTGGCTCATGTCAGTTTTTTTTATAGCTATTCGACCCAAATAAATTTGGATCTAACATAACTTTTTGGGAAAATTCAGCTAATTGGACAAATCATCGCTAGTCGTCATATGTTATCTCTGGAA